>NW_026068102.1:3206705-3218691 GCF_014885135.2 Alexandromys fortis
TGAAGGCGTAAGTCACGAACAAGGCCACACCAGTTTGGAGTTATGATTAGTAGGGTGTTATTTATTTAAAGGGGAAAAAACTTACAGATCATCGTCCCAGACAACAGCCATCTGCACAACCAGGAAGGGAGTCTAGTCTCCAGGAGAGCAGGAAGTGAAGAGAGAGAGCAGAGGAAGTAGCCGCTTTTTTAAAGGGAGAGAGACCACGCCCCAATGGGCTGGTATCAAAGCAGCTATTGGTTGGAGGAGCGGAAGGACCTCCCAAAACATATAATGATAACTGTATATTATTCAACTGCATCAAAGACTCCAGAAGAATATATTACCTAAGTAAAGAGGAAGTGCATTGTAAACAACTTTCAACACTCTAGAATTAACAGAGGTATTTTGTTACCTGGACAGTCACCAAAAGTTCTTTTGTAATGTTGAGGCATCCAATCTTCAGTCTACAGGCACAGAGTATTCAGCAGACTTTTCCATGAAGCAGGAAATTTTAGACAGTTCCACCTATATTGGTAGTTTGTCAGTCACTTTCTTCTGTGTCCTTCAAACTAATGTAGAAAGTCCTTCAATGACAGGTTTTCCAGGTAGTTCTCAATTGCATTAAGTTGACAATTAAAATTAAACATCATTCTGTCACTAGGTAAAGTCTCTCACAGAAATTCTACAAGAAATGGAACTGTCACCAGTACAATGTGTTTCTCATGAGCATTCATGAAGAATTCCCATAAGAGGAATTCTCATTGTCTTGCTGGTCAATTTTTTTTTTGTATAATTCAGGTACTTCTTTCCATATAAATAATGCTTCTTTTCAGTATCTTGGTTCAACATACAACTTTCACAATGCCCTGATACTGTATACCTTGTATATACCATGCGCTTTATTATATTGTCCTTGAATAATAGTATTATCTTCTAGAGGCGTCAATGGATGAACAAACACACAATATTATTGTGATGACTAGTTTCAGCTTGATACACATTAGAGTCACAAGAAAGGGCAAAATCTCAACTGAGTAAATTTCTCTTCCCTATTGGCATATGGAACATTTTCTTGATTGGTGATTGATTGAAAAGGCACAATTCACTTTGTGCAGTGCTACCCTTAGGCCTTTGGTCCTTGGTGCTGTAAGAAAAAAAGACTAAGCAAACAATGAGGACTAAAACAAGAGAAAAGCAACATTCCCTTTCAGTTCTCTCTGCCAGTGTTACAGCCAGTAGAGAAACAATTACATGTGTGGTAAGATGGAATTCCTGTTCAGAATGACTTAGCCATGTTAGTTCAACCTTCTACAGTATAAATCTGGGCAACTTCTTTTTATACATATTTAAGTGGTGTACAGATTTATAAAGAAGTTTCCTGGTAACAATCATTTCAATTCCATGAGTACAGTAAAGTTTCAGGTATGACTACATTAAATTAATTTTCAATGTTCATGTGACCACTATTGTGAAGATGAGTTCTATGGGTTAAGGGCTAAGGATCTGTTGTGGTCTCAGTCATATAGACAGCATAGCTATACTGTCACAAAGCTATAAAATACATGTTCCTAACGATGGGTTCTATTGACTGAGAAGCAATGTTGAATATAAAAATCTACCATGCAAAAATTTAAGATAAATGTAATAGTCTGGAGACTAAGGTGTGACCCAACCCTACAGATAATGTTGGGAACAGGCAAAAAAAAAATCTATCTAAAGTACTCTCATTTTCACCTCAGGACTCCATATAACCTAAGTTCCAAAGCCTCTTTTAAGCAACAATAGTTCCACAAAACGTCATGCTTATTCCAAACAACAAAACCTCCTAACAACAAAAAGAATGAATGAATCTATTGATTTCCTGTTTCTAACAACAAAAAGAACAAATGGATCCGATGTGTTGAAAATTCTGTGCTGGCTGACAATGATTGAACATACAAGGAAAGTGTTAGGAAAAAAATCCTAACACAAGCCGCTCTGCCGGCACAAAGAAATCAAATTAAGTCAGATTAAACTGAATTAAAACGCCCGTGTTTTATTAAGTACAGTGCTCTTGGGTGGCTGGGAGCATGGCAGGGGTGACAGAACAGGGAGCACATGCAAACCCGAGATCATGTGTTCCTCCTCAGGGTGCCCACTTAAATACCCTATGGGAGTCGTCCTGACTGGCATGCTGGGATTTTGAGTTCAGACCAATGCAACTGCCAGGCCAAGGGGGTGGGATAGATGCCAGGGGCGAAGATTATGCTCCTGACTTAACAGAAAGCTCCTACTCTTTGTCTTCTGATTGGTGAAAAATATAGCTGTGAATTTGTCGTGATATTTTGTCTGTGATCTAACATGTAAAGCTTGCCTGAAAATCAGAGTGTAGAGCTATTCCAACTAGTTAGCCATAGAGGTCACGTAGTGTTACACACACCTTTAAGCCCAGAGGCAGACAGATCTCTGTGAGTTCAAGGCCACCCAGGGTCAAAGGAGATTGAATCAGTCTAAAAAAGAAACAAAGCTCACACCTTCGACCCCCGCACATGGGATCACACGCTTTTAATCCCAGCACTAGAAAGGTGGAAACAGGATGCTGGGCCTGGGTAGAGAGAGGACTGTAAGGTGAGAGGAGACAGGACTGGGTAGAGAGAGGACTGATGTGGGAGTGTCATATATCAATCTGTTGATTTCATTGGTTAAGTTATAATAAACCAGCTGCTTGGCCTCATGGCTTGGAACATAGATGGGAGGAGTAAACAGAATAGAATTCTGGGCGGAAGAGGAAGTGAGGTCAGACTCTGCTCTGCTTCCGGAGAGACCCGACAGCTCTGCTGGAGCAGAGACGCCATGCTCAGCTCTCCCAGGCAGCTGCAACCCACGATGGACTTAGGCTAGAATCTTTCCGGTAAGCGCACCTTGGGGTGCTTACAAACATCATTAGAAATGGGCTAGACCAGGTGCGAGAATTAGCCTGTAAGGGCTAGAGTTCATGGGTCAAGCAGTTCTTTAAATGAATACAGTTTGTGTGTTGTTATTTCGGGCATAAGCTAGCCAAGCGGCCGGGGTGTTGGGGACGCAGCCCCGCCGCCGCTCCTATTTCAACAGATGGCGCCCAGACGTGGGGCTAACTGAAACCACAAAAAGCCTGAAAAAGCTTGGGAAAGATTGGAGTGAAGCATGTTTTCTTGGTAGCAACAATTTTTCGGGTCTACTCTGCTTGCTAGAGGCAAGCAAGCGCTCTCATCTAAGAGAGGTTTCCTGACTCAGCTTCAGCTGCAAAACCCTGCAGCTCATTAAGAGGTCCTGCCACGAAACACTTACGTGGCATTGGTGAAAAACTGAACGCATGCTTTTCGGATTTCAGCCATAGCAGGAAAAAAAGCTGTGCTGTTTAAAAATGCCGGCTTTCTGGGCTGTCCTGCCACGGCAAACTCTGACTCTTTTACGCAGGCGGTTCGTGTGGTTTGCAAGCACGGGCTGCTGAAGCTTGCTGGCTGGCAGGGACCTTGAAACGCCTGTGTCTATAAACAAGGCTACAGCCTGTATCTCCGCCATGAGGCTGGAAAGCTAAGGAATGGACTGGATCTAGCTGGCAAAGCCACGGCTTTAATCCTACTCATATTGCTCAGTAATTTACAGACTCATGTGGTCAGAAAAACAGAGAGATATACAGTAAAGAGATTCAAAGATAAAGAAAATGTTTAAATGATTTACAGTGTGTTAGAAATATATGCAAGCTAAAAGTTAAAAGTTTTTAAAAAAAAAGTAAGAAAAAGAGAAGTTGTGTGTGGTAGTACACGCCTTTAATCCCAACACTTGGGAGGCAGAGGGAGATTGACCTCTGTGACTTCAAGGTGTGGTAGCACACGCCTTTAATCCCAGTGCCTAGAAGGCAGAGACAAACAGATCTCTGTGAGTTCAAGGTGTGGTAGCAAACACCTTTAATCCCAATGCCTGGGAGGCAGAGACAGGCGGATCTCTGAGAGTTCAAGGAGAGCCTGGTCTACAGAGTTATTCCAGGTCAAAGAGATACAGAGAATATAAAATAAAAGTAAAAATAAACGAAATAGAGGTTAAAATAAAGCGTACAAAGATGGAAAATACACAGAGAATCTTGATACTGTATACTATTATGCTCTCTTTGAATTGTTTGAATGCTGAGGAAGGAGCAACAGCTGCCAAAAGATATTTGTTTATAAATGCTGCTGAACTAATCCATCGTAGAGATTTTGATGCCTTGACTTTGAAATTTGGATCTAAGGACATGATGCTTTCGAAAGGAGTTTCCTATTTTGTTTTCACAGAGGATGAGACCCTGTTCATTTCTTCTATTCCGATATGGTATGATGGACCACGCCCTCCTGAACGGTTGCTGTGAATACCTTCAGAAAATTGCTTCGCTCAACTGCCAACTGAGATGAAACTAGCACACAGGTTATACCATGAAAGACCTAATTAACGACGCCCCCATTCAGCAGGAAGCAGTTTGGAGAGAAAAAACTGCGCCCATGTTCCCAAATATTGTTTATAAATGTTCTTTTACATTTAAAGGGGGAGATGATATAGGTATGAATAATTTACATTGATATGGATTTTGCTTTAGTGATTTAAATTTAAGGTTAATTTTGTAATGTATATAGGTTGTTAATGAATAATCATTAATAATAGTTAAGTTTGTAGTCATGTTAGTTAAGATTTTCTAGATGTGCATAGATATATTTTAGATAGGCATTCTTCATATTTTTCAAAGATTATAGAATATGGCATTTTAAATGTTTTAATAACTTAGGACTTTTCATGACAATGAGACACTCTGCTCCTGGCAGCACCAATCTACTTCAAGAGGAAGATGGGCATCGAAGAGGATCCTTATGGAGTTTGATAGCCATTTGGGCAAGAAACTGCTCTTGCCTGGACTATTGCATAAACTGGACACAGAGAACCCGCAGAGAGAGGACTGCTGAACTTGCCTAAAGGTGAGATGATCTTTCGGGGTTCCTGATTCATGAAAGAGTCTGCAAGACATTCTTCAGGACAAGCAGATAGTGACTGCCTTTGAAATTTCCTGCTTTGTGGAAATGTCTGCTGGAAACTATGGGCCTGTAGGCCGAAGATGGATGCCCCAACGGTACAGAGGAACTTTGGGTGACTGTCCAGGCAGCGAGATGTCTCTGTCATTTCTAGAGCTTTGGATGTTAAGTTAAAGCCTTCTTTTTTTTTTGTTTAAACAGAAAAAAGAGAAGTGATGTGGGAGTGTCATATATCAATCTGTTGATTTCATTGGTTAAGTTATAATAAACCAGCTGCTTGGCCTCATGGCTTGGAACATAGATGGGAGGAGTAAACAGAATAGAATTCTGGGCGGAAGAGGAAGTGAGGTCAGACTCTGCTCTGCTTCCGGAGAGACCCGACAGCTCTGCTGGAGCAGAGACGCCATGCTCAGCTCTCCCGGGTAGACGCGATAGCTCTGCTCTCTGAGGCACACTCGATGAAGATGGATGTAGGCTAGAATCTTCCCGGTAAGCGCACCTTGGGGTGCTTACACACATTACTAGAAATGGGCTAGTCCAGGTGTGAGAATTAGCCTGTAAGGGCTAGAGTTCATGGGTCAAGCAGTTCTTTAAATGAATACAGTTTGTGTGTTGTTATTTCGGGCATGAGCTAGCCAAGCGGCCGGGGTGTTGGGGACGCAACCCCGCCGCCGCTCTTATTTCAACAGAGGACTATAAGGTGAGAGGAGACAGGACTTCAGCACATTCATTCAGGATTCATGGAGACAGGATCTTGCCCTTTTGGTCTAAAGAATTGATAGAGGTAAAAGGTCTCTCTAGAGGCTAGCTCCCTTACTTCTCTGATCTTTTAGCATTTACTCTGATATCTGATTCTGGGTTATTATTTAATAAGACCAATTAGGATCTTGTTACATATGGCACTAAAATGTTTGGCAAGAATTTCCACATAAACCCTGAAAAGGCTTTAAGAGGGATTCTAAACACACAAAGACTTAGTCAAACTTGGCTGTTGAGGGATAATGCTCTTGTACATGGTAAAGATTTGTCACTAATATTGGTTTAATAAAACACTGATTGACCAGTAGCTAGGTAAAACATACAGGTGGGGAAAGTAGACTAGGAGAATTCTGAGAAGAAAGGCAGAGAGTCAGTCACCATCCAGACACAGAGGAACCAAGACGAGAATGCCTTACTTTGAAAAGGTACCAAGCCACATGACCAAACATGGACTGAAGGAGCAGGACAAACTCCATTTTAAACTGTCTTTGACACAAGATTGACCGTGATTCAGCAAAATGCAAAATAAAATTTCTCAGAAAAGCTACAAGCTGTTGCTGACCCAGTCAAAAGGACCCCATCTGGGTGGCCAGCCAATGACTAATCTTGGTAAACAGCAATTGCTTGCTAAAGATGTACTTGTGGGTATCTGCTAACTGCTATTTTAGACATTCTTGTAGATTCAGCCAATAAATTCAAAGGTCGTTTACCCTTATTCAATTTGTATCCATTCCTGTAACACCAAGGCCTGTACCACCCTGCTTGAAGTTTTGCCTTTAAAAAACCCCCAACCCTAGAGGCTCAGGGCCACTCTCCTCCACCCACTGTATCAAAGTGCTAGACGAAGATCCAAACTCGAGTTTGTATTCAGTGAACCCCTGTGTGCTTGCATCAGATATCAGTTCTGTGGTGGTCTTGTTTTAGAGTCTCATGAGGTAGGCACAAGACTAGAATTATGGGCTAATTTAAGTTGTAAAAGTTAGTTAATAATAATCCTGAGCTAATAGGCCAAACACTTGATAATTAATACAAGCCTCTCTGTGTTTCTTTGGGAATGAACAGCTGTGGTACCAGGCAAGAGAGAAATATCTACACTTGGCTTCTTGGTAACTGTTTTTTTTTTTGAATAGGCTTTGTTTGCTAGCAGCAAACAGAGGTATGGATCATTTAAGAGACGGCTTTCTGACTCAGTGCTAACAGCAAAAACCACATGGTTCTTTTAAGAAATTGTGCTACCAAACAACTGAATGGGGTTTATGAGCAACGGTTGGCATGCTGCTCGATGGCAGTATGGACACAGAAACTCCCTAGAGTTGGGGAGGTCAACATGAATCTCACCAATGACTCTGAGATGATTCTGGGCTCTTAGAAAATCAGGCCCGACAGAGCCAATCATGATGGCAGAGGTGGAGCCATGACTCTTAGCAGTTTAAAGACTCATGTGGTCAGAAAAAGACAGAGATATGCAGTAAAAGCAGATTCAGATATTTTTTAAAACATTATAAGTACTTGACAGTGTGTTTAAAAACATATATAGACTTTGGAGAGATGGTATAGGCAGTCATTAAAAAGAAATATAAAGTTTTAAAATAATAAAATAAGCTTGAAAAAAGAATAAGGCAATAGAAAAATAACTTATAAAAATGGAATATACACAGAGAGTCTGGATACTATATGTTATTGTGTTGTCTTTGAATTATTTGACTGCTGAGGAAGGAGCAAGAGCTGCTAAGAGATATTTGATTATAAATGTTGTTGGATCAATCTAACCTATATATTTTGAAAATGCCTTTATCTCAGAATTTAAATAAAATATTATGTTACTTTGGAGAAGAGGTTATGTTTTTATTTTCACAGGAAATGAGACTCTGGATTCATTCTGTGTTAGGAAAAATTGGTTTGATCAAGAAGGCCCCCTGAAAATCTCTGAAAGGAGCAGATGGCTCAGATGATCCAATGTTTCAGAGCAATTCTCTTGCAGTTTCTTCTGAGTTCTACATCCAGAACAGCTTCAAGGCTTCTAGCTCAGATGATTCAGGCTCACAGAATTCTCTAGTCAGGACTTGACCATAATCTTGAATTTTGTCAAAGTCCCTCAAAGATTACCAGTATCCCTAGTCATCAGGAAGCAGTCTAGAGAACCATGCTCACAATCCCTAATGAAGGGACATGCATATTTATTATCATTTAAAGGAAATTGAGTGCAAGTTGTTATTAGTATTGATCAAGAAAAAACTGAACAAAGAAGATTAGACTCAGGGATCTCATTGTAAAAAGAAAAAAGGGAGGACATAGAAATATGGCAATGCAAAATTGATAGAAAAAGATAGAAAATGAGTTAGGTACAGCACTTTGGATTCACCAAGATAGGAAGATAATGGAATATTTTCTTTGAATTCATCAAACAATAATAGACTACCCATTGTTAATATAATTATTGTGTGTACATATTTACATATAATTATTATACTTACTGTATATAGTTTTTCTTAGTTATGGCCTTCTTTTTTATTTTAGACAAAAATTGAAACTGTGGGGATATTTTGTTTGGGATCTAAAAAAAAAAAATAAAGGTTGCTTGAAGATCAGACTTCAGAGTTAGGCACACTAGCTAGTCATAGAAGCCAGGCAATGGTGGCACACACCTTTAACCCCAGCACTTGGGAGACAGAGACAGACAGGTCTCTGTGACTTGACTTGGCACAGATGTTTGTGTGTTTTTATGCTTATAAATCCCACTTCAACCAAGCTCAGGTCTGCAAGTCCTCTGAGTCCTTGTGCCACACCCATGACTGATCAATGACCCTGCTTGTGTGTTGATTTATTGAAGACTTTGCAATTCCATGATCCCATAGGTGTTGTCTCTCTCCCTCCACATGGTGCACAATGGACATGGTATAACAATATCACAGATTACTAGGATATTAAGAACATCCACTCCCAGCCTTCTGGTATACATATTCTTTATGTTGAAGACACAAGCTTAACATTTCTGTTAATATACTTAACATTTCTGGTTTCTCTAGTGTTTATCTGTAAACAATAAGACCTTGTACCCTGAACACTCCTCTATAAACTTTGCATTAGTTCCTGGCTCCAGTTCCTTCTTTGTGTTGCTTCCATAATTTTCCTTAATGATGGACTGTGCTGCAGAACTGTAAGGCAAAACTAACTGTTTAAAACCTGGAATGCTTTTGATCATTTTGTCTTATCCCAATGGTAGAAATCCTAAAAAAAGATAGCTGCTATGCTCTTGACTCCAATTAGACATCTTTCTTTGATTTTTGTATAATATTTCAAGGAAGAAACTATTTACTGCTTCAGTGTATGGTGGATTTGCTTTTCTTTCATTTCTGTTTCATTAATTTTGTTAAAAACCAACTCACTATTCCAACTATCATTCTTTGAATAAGAGCAATTGAACTGGATTGCATAAATAAATGAAAAGTGAGGGATTTTTCTTAATTCTTCTTAACAAATGGAAAATGATCTGAAGAAACAAGACATGGATGAAACTTCTCTGAAACTATGCCTTGTTTGTGTTGCTGTTGTATGGTCCAGATTCTTAACCCCTGCATTCCCTTAGGAAACTAGTCATAGCTGTAATTCTACTGCAGCCTACCCACAGGTTCAGGAAGAGAAGGGCAAATGGTATATAAACATGACAACAACATCCAACAATGCTTCATTTTGCTTTCAATATTATTAAAAACTTTAAAAATGCTTTACTAATTTTTTGCCAGAGTACAATGTGAAATATTCTTACCAATAATTTACAGAGAAATGAAGTGCAGCTGAGATATATGATATGTGTTCACTGAAAAAACTGTGGAACATATTCATCATGATGGGTAAATGTTCAGGTTATGCTGTAAAGTAAAAAAAAAATCACACTTTAAAATGGTGTGTCCAGCATAATTTGTGAACTTGTATGCATGTATTGTGGAGCATATATGTGGTATAATATGTGCACATGTATGTATTTGTGTGTAGAGACCTATGTGTGACATCAAGCATCTATTCCCAATCATTCTCTTCTGTATTTATTTTTTCATTTATTATGTATTAGTTTATTTATCTATCAATTTACATCTTAATATTTATTTATATTATTTATTACTTGTGCAAAGTCTAATTGTTTATTTTGGACAAATAGAAAGGAAAATGTATCAGTTAGAGGGCTATATTAAAATACAAAATATATTATATTGCAGAGGATTATATTAAAATCTACTTAGCTTCAGGCAAACATGGTACTGAAGAAGTAGCTGAGAGTTCTACATCTTATAGGCAACTGGAAGTCAACTGTGGCACTGAGAGTAGCTTGAGCATAAGAGAACTCAAAGTCCACCCTCACAGTGATAGGCTTCCTCCAGCAAAGTCACACCAATTTCAATAAGGCCACATCTTCTAATACTGCTACTCCTTTGGGGGACATTTTTTCAAACCACCACATCCCATTCTCTGTCCCTCATAAGCTTGTAATAATACAATACAAAATGCATTTACTTCAGTCTTCACAAGTCCCATAATCTATAAGTCTCAAAATTGTTTCAAAGTACTAAGTTCCTTCTGAGACACATAACGGTCTCTTAACTGTAATCCCCCTGTAAAAGTCAAAATTAAAAAAAAACAGATCACATGCTTCCAACATATAATGGCACAGAGTATACATTACTATTCCAAACACAGGGAAGGAAGTAATACTGGATAAAAACAAAATCAAAATTTAACTGAGAAAACTCCATCTTCATCTCTGATGTCAAAATGCTCTTCTGATGTTCAACTTCATTCAACTTTGTTGACTGCAGCATATTTTTTTTCTTTTAGGCTGGTTCCATTCCCTGTTAGCAACTCTCTTAGGCAAGTATCCATGACTCAACATCTTGGGGTCTCCAAGGCAATGCTAGTTTCAACTTCACAGCTTCATACAATGGCCTCCCCAAGCCTCAATTAAGAGACACCAATGATACATTTCTGGCCTCAGTCTTTCCTTTGTCATGAAGGCAGATTCCTTAGGCCCCTTCATCTATCCTTAGTTCCAGGACCATGTGGTTGAAGCTGTCAAGTTATGCTGTTTACTGTGGTTATAACATGGACTCGTCATCCAATTACAGATTTACCTGCTTTCTGCCTTTCACTACATAATCTTTGTTGTCCTAACTTGCTATGTAGACGAGGCTGGCCTCAAATTTAGAGATCTACCACCTCTGAATTCCAAGTGCGGGGATTAAAGGTGTCCACTACTATATGCTGCTCTAAATTTATCCTTAACTCTTTTTCACAAATTGGAAACTTAGTTGGGTGAAATCTTGCACTGAGGTCAACACTCCCTTTTTTCAATTTCTTTGCTATTTTACATTCTGATGCCCTTTTCTCACTCTGTACATTTTTTACTTGCTCAATTTTCTCCTATTCTTTAAAAGTCTTCATTAGAGTTAACATTAATAACCACATAACAGAGTCTATACTAGGCTGTTTTTAGATTTCCTCTGTCAATGGAATTAATCCAAAACTCTTTTACCTCAGGCACACTCTTTGGACAAAAGGTAATCACTTTCTTTACCAAAATATTGCAAGAGTGATCTCTAGGCCTCATATTAATATTCTTATACTCTTTCATAAAGCAGGAACCCCGAAGAATCATCTCAACTTAGGAAAGTTCAACAGTCATTTGCTTTGTGGGTCCTGCATGTCCAGTTTATGCAACAGTCCAGGCAAGAGCAGTTTCTTGCCCAAATAACTAACCAACTCCATAAGGAACCTCGTCAATGCACATATTCCTCTTGAAGTAGATTGGTGCTGCCAGGAGCAGATGTGTCTCATTGTCATGAAAAGTCCTAAATTCTTAAACATTTTAAATGCCATATTGTGAAGGTCTCTGATAGATTTGAAAAATTCCTATTCATCTGAAATACTTTTCTGTACATCTAAAAAAATCTAACTAACTAACATGACAACAACCTTGACTATTATAAATGATTATCTATTAACCTATATTTCTTTTAATATTACAATATTTTTTTATTGAGAAAAAAAGTTTCCATCTCCTCCCAGCCTCCCATTTCCCTCCCCATCCTCCCACCATTCTCCCCCTCCCCCCACTCCTCTCCCCCTCCCTCTCCAGTCCAAAGAGCAGTCAGGGTTCCCTGCCCTGTGGAAAGTCCAAGGTCCTCCCCGCTCCATCCATGTCTAGGAAGGTGAACATCCAAACTGGCTAGGCTCCCACC
>NW_026068102.1:3221613-3248059 GCF_014885135.2 Alexandromys fortis
TGGCTTACCGGCAAAGATTTTAACAATCATCTGTCTCAGATGGAGGATCCATGGCTTCTCCCTGACTCTACCCTTCATTCTCCCAGCATTCAGTTCTGTCTCCCTACCTACCTAAGTTCTGCTCTATCAACAGGCCATGGCAGTTTTTTATTCATTAACCAATGAGAGAAGCACATAGATAGAAGGACCTCCCACACTATTCTTATAACCTAAATTATCCCATTTGTATTAATCTACCTTGTGCCAAATTGTGTTATTGCTCTTCCATTTTGTACCTTCTCTTTTCTCTCTGTTTCTGGATGGAGACTCCACCTTTCTTCTTCCTGGAAGTTCTGCCTAAATATCTTTCCTAGCAATGTGGCATTCAGCATTTTTATTACAAAAATTACAACAACATGTCTTCATATAGTGTACAAATAATCCTCAATAATAGGGAATGACTTCAATATTCCACCTCATCTCTAGGAAGGCCATCAAGATAAAAACTAAGCAAAGAAACGATGGTGTTAAATAACATCACAAGTCAAATGAACCTGGTAGATATCTATAAAGAATTTTGTATATACATGAAAGAAGATAATTTCCTTTACACAGGCTCATGAAACTTTTTCCAAATTGATCATATACTTGTACACAAAACAGATTTCAACAGATATAAGAAAACTGAAGTTACACTCTGCATTCTATCTGATCATTGGATAACATCAACAACAGAAAAACAGAAAGTACCAATCCATTGGAACTGAACAACTACTGAACTCAGAGACTAATGTAGCATAAGCAGTGCTTGCATGGGTCTGCACCAGATGGGGTCCTAGAACCTAAAGAAGTGGACATGTGTCTCCATCCATAACCCAGCAGGTATCTCCAATTGATACCTGATTACAAATGAAAATTTGCTTTCTCTTAGAAAATCTCACTGGGGAAACAATCTACTCTTGAGAGTGGGTTGCATGCCCAGCCATGAATATCTAACAAAAAGCAAACTCAATGGAATCTTTGCAGGTTCCTTGTCTCATTATGTTGTGTCCAGGTCTTTGATGTTATGGTTTATTTTTATTTATATATTTTTCTCTCTTTATACCTAATGGGTCCTTTAGGTATATATTGTGACATCCAGCTTAGTACTTTTATTGGATTACTGAATATGAAAACAAGTGGGCCTCTGCATCTGTATCTATTTTTTGTGCCTTTTTTGGGCTCTTTTCCTTCTACTTCTTTTGTCTTATCTCAATATGCTACTTTTTGTTTAATCTTATTTTACTTTCTAATTATCTATTAGAAGTCTCTTTTCTAATGATAAAAATAAATCGGGTGGATCTGGATGAGACAGAAGTTAGGGAACAAGTAGGAGGAGTAGACAGAGGAGAAACTGTAATCAGGATATACTATAGCACATTATGTGATAAAAGAAATCTATTTTCAATAATAGAAAATAATTATCCTCTCAGGCCAAGAATGGGTCATAACTTATTGAATCATTTGACAAGGTGGTTCAATGGGCAACATATAAACTTCACAGTCTATTTCTAAAGCTACTGGTTACATTCCACAACCTCATGCTAAGGCAACATTGCTAAAGGTAACACTTATGTAATCAAACATTGGTCAGTCAAGATTGTACCTAACTGGAAGTCTCAGTCATACTGACTAGTCTTCATGGTATTGATGGCACTCGTTATACTCTCGGGCCTACAAGAGTGATCTGCCTGAAAGATACTCTGGTACTATAGTAACACAAATATTATGAGAGAAAACAAACACTTTATGTTTGTTTTTCAGGCCTACTTCATGAGATGGAACCCATTCATGACATTGCTAAAGTAACCAATATGTTGAGAATTGGTAAGTCATGGGCCCTAGGGGAAAATCTAATACTATTACTCTGCTAAGGGAACATAACAATAAAGTGCCTTCTAATAACATACTGATATGCTCATAAACGAGTGCTTCACTAAACCCTCATCATATAAGCACTTTTTTCAGTAGATTATAATTAACATAGAGATACATAACTTTACAATGAGTGAGGCACTTTAGATATGTAGATCTTAAATGAAGTTTCTTTTTCAGATTCTTCTCCTCAGTACTTAGAGGTCTATGTTAAAGAGGAGGTGGACATATTGTGAGAACAAGAGGTAGAGATAATAGAATGGATACACATATGAATTCAAAGAATGCACAAGATTTGCTTGGGTTAAAACCAGAAAAAATACCAGCATTGAGAAGAGGAAGTGGACGAAACATCTAACTCATTTATAAAACTCTATCAAAGAGAGGAAGAGGATATAATGTTGGGTTGGTAGGAAAGTAGGGCAGAGCCTGAAGGAATTGGAGTAAAAGGAAAGCATGAATAAAATATATTTATATCTTTTCCAATATTAAAAAATATAGGAAATGGGTGAAGAAGATCAATGCATACAATGTAGCATGGACCAAAGGAAGGAAACAATATTTTCTTGTAATTGGATCTGAGTTTTATTTGTAGAGAATCATCCATGCTGCTTTGTGTTAAATACTAACCAGAGAGAAATAAGAATGGAAGCAGAAATATCTCACAAGAAACAACAATTGCATAATAATCACAGATAATGGGACATAATTATTATGAAGACATTATCAGTACTCCTTGGGCTCACTGCCAAGAACAGCATCAGTTCTCAAGATATGAAAAGAGAAGAATTCACATAGGACACAGCAGTACAGTAGGCTGTTAAGAGTCTAATTATAGCAAGCAGTGAAGCAAGAATACACCCTTTAGAACCAAAATGAGTTAAGAAGTGCAACAATGGGCCAATTCTAGAAGGTATGAGGACAATATTATTCTTCTCCCTTTTATCTTCTCTCTTGTTTTTCCTTGTGGGCATTTTCCAAGATAGAAGTGTGTTTTCTTCAAAAACACCTAATCACATCCAGAGTCAAAAACAAAGATCGAATGAATGAAAGATCCTTGCTGTTGGAAAGGTGCCATCCACAACGAACAAGTCTTCCCACATTAATTAGTATAATCTATACAATCTTCCATAGACAAACTCACAGGCAAATATGATCTAGACAATCACTCATAATTGCCCACCAAAACTAGATGGTGAGTGCCTGCTACGGAAGACACTATACAATGTGTTTGCTGGAACAAGAGATGTCACTTGAAGTTGATCTAAAATCTTCCAGCTCACTACCTTTCATAGTTCAGGAAGATGCTGTGTAGGACATTAAGGGAGGAAAGTCATCAAGAATTTAACACAGTTTTGAATCATCCAGAAATTTTGACGCAATTGTGAGTCATATGAGCTTCAATAACAACCTGCCAGACAAGATGTGCTCAGAGGTGCTGCCAGACTTGGGACTCATGTTTTAGATTTTATTATCCATTTATACTTTACTTTTGATTCCAGAGTAGACCTTGTAGGAGAGAGGTATTCTTTTCTTCGAAGTCCATTCTACATAGAATTTAGTATAAGTAAATATATAAGATATAAGAATATGTATAGGTATTTAGTATTTCTAATAATGAAATGTTCACTAAGTTAAAGAATAACATTCAATATTTGTTCACAAATGGGAAAGTCACATTATGATGATAATGGACTAAACCTCTGAATTTCTTTTTCACTTTTTAAGAGTTGCTGTGGTTATGGTGTCTCTTCACAGCAGTAAAATCCCTACTAAGACATAGTATTTTACTACAACATCCTGAAAGGCAATTAGCTGTGGTAGATTTCCCTTCCGGGTTACCACTGTGTCTAGAATGGGGCCAACTGTACATAAGTAGTACTTTTTTTTTTTAACTCATGGGATTTTGAAATACATTGGACCTCTGAATAAGTTTTTTGTAGTTTGTTTGTTTTGTAAAAACTAGAAAAGCCTTTTTTTTTTTTATGGGTCACTGAGGCTTTTATTCTGCATGTAGAACCGCCGGGGCAGGGGTCTTTCCTGTGGCCACCCTAGAGATTACACTGGGCTCCAGACACTAGCTTGGAAGTGAGGTGACAATGATTGGGACCAGTCACATGATTACAAAGCTGGGGTTTCCAGCAGGGCTCCAGGTGGTCAGGCGGACTGAAGACTTCTAAGGAAGCAGTGGCATGGGAGGGGCAAGCACTGGGTCTGCCTTGAGCCGCCTTGATGACATCAGGGATGGGGTCTAAGCAGCTGGTGGCTCCAGGGATCTGCATTCACTTTACTTGGCCAGGGGGTTCCTGAAACACCTGCCGGCAAACTTGGCCTTGCTGCCCAGCTCTTCCTCGATTCTAAGAATCTGGTTGTACTTGGCCAGGCGCTCGGATCGGCAAGGGGCACCAGTCTTGATCTGCCCAGTGCAGAGCCCCACTACCAGGTCAGCGATGAAAGTATCCTCGGTCTTCCCAGAGCGATGGGACACCATGACGCCCCAACCATTGGACTGGGCCAGCTTACACGCCTGCAGAGACTCGGTCACAGAGCCAATCTGGTTCACTTTGAACAGGAGGCAGTTGCAAGACTTCTCACTGACAGCCTTGGCAATCCTCTTAGGGTTGGTCACTGTGAGATCGTCCCCAACCACCTGGATACCTGAGCTAGCTGTGAACTTCTTCCAGGCTTCCCAGTCCTCCTGGTCAAAGGGGTCCTCGATGGACATCACTGGATACTCCCGGATGAAGGACTTGTACAGGTCAGCCAGCTGGTCAGGGGTGATGTACCTGCTGGCGGCATCAGGAGACTTGAAGTCCAGATCATACTTCCCGGACCTGAAGAACTCAGAGGCAGCCATGTCCATGCCGATGACAACCTGTTCAGTGTAGCCAGCCTTTCCAATTGCGTTCTTCAGCAGCTCCAGAGCTTCTTTGTTCTCCAGGATGTTAGGCGCAAACCCGCCCTCATCACCCACATTGGTGGCATCCTTCCCATATTTCTCCTTGATGACATTCTTCAGGTTGTGATAAACCTCTGCCCCAATGGGCATGGCTTCGCGGAAACTGGACGCCCCCACAGGGAGGATCATGAACTCCTGCATGGCCAGCTTGTTGCCAGCGTGAGACCCGCCGTTGATCACATTGAAAGCTGGGACTGGCAGGATGACTTCAGCGTTGCCAGCCAAGTCAGCAATGTGGCAGTAGAGGGGCACCCCCTTTTCTGCAGCACCAGCTTTGCAGACAGCCAGGGACACTCCCAGGATGGCATTGGCACCGAATTTGGATTTATTCTCGGTGCTGTCCATCTCGATCATCAGCTTGTCGATCTTCTCCTGCTCCACCACATTCAGTTTCTTGCTAACCAGAGCAGGTGCGATAGTTTTATTGATGTGCTCAACAGCCTTTGAGACACCCTTCCCCAAGTAGCGGGTCTTATCATTGTCACGGAGTTCCAGGGCCTCATAGATGCCAGTGGAGGCACCGCTGGGCACGGCAGCCCAGAAGAGACCTTTTGAGGTGTAGAGATCAACCTCAACAGTGGGATTCCCACGGGAGTCAAAGATCTCTCGGGCGTGGACCTTGAGAATAGACATGGCTTGTTTCTGGCAGTCGGCGTGCCGCAGAGGAAGAGCCCTAGAAAAGCCTTTTTGTTGTATAATATATGACAATGAATATGAAATATACAGTTGTAATATTTTATATATCAAAGTTAAAATGTCAGTGATTATAACTATTTTAAATAATGCATAATTCTACTAAATTTGCAAAATCTGTTAGCTACCTAACACGTAATACAGTACATGCAACTAATACTATAATTATCATCTATTTTTATTAAGTGTATTCATTATATTGAGCATCCATTCATATAAGTACCAACTTGCAGGTAAAATACTCATCAAAGGTATTGGGATGATACAAATTTCCCAAGTTGAACAGATGTGTCAGGTAAATCCATGAGATCAGAAAAACTATTTCACTATTATTTGGGCAGAAAGAAAACATGTTAAAAGAATATATAGTTATAGGGAGAGAACACAGTTGTTTGTCACCATTATATTCATCCTATATCATTAGCAAGGATAAATAAATGATTGTGCTTTAAAAAAGATCCACACATTTTATTTATTAATTTATTGTCTGACAGTGATCTCTGTAATTATGCCCATATATTTTTCAGTCATAACAACTACCTTTGAAGGTTCAAAATCTTTTTTCAAAGGCTCATATTACAGCATTGCAAAGAAAGGCTGAGAGAAAAAAACATAGTACCTCCCAGAAGCCAGGACTAGCAGTCAAAGATGTCTTTGAAGCTTGTGCTTTAAGCTTTATTTTCCTTACCAATTTAGTAAGTACCAGTTTACCAGCCCACACCATGACTGGTTCTAATGTGTTTATGTCATTGCCTTTTTAACAAACCAGGAGAATGGTTCTTAATCTTTATTTTACAGTCAGATGCACCAGCACTCTCAAATATCTTGTAAGTTTGAGTTATTAGCAGAGACATACTTGCTCTAAGTATACATCACAGAGTTCAAAGCTCCAGTAGACATGGAGTTCAGAACTATGAGGAACTCTTATCATTGGATGATGTAAGTCCTTCTTGGCTTCCTCCTGATTTAAAATTGTTTTTGACATCTTATAGAAAAATTGATTCTTTTCTTCAAATGTCCTTTGCAGTTGGGGTTTGGATGTAAAATGTCCTTCATAAGCCCATGTGTTTAAACTCACGGTCATCATATTATGGCACTTTTGTATAAAGTTATAGGGTAGGCCTAACTATAGGAAGTAGGTGTATGGGGAGGAATGGTCTTGATGTTTAAAGATTGCCCCTGCTCCCTTTCTGACCAGTGTTCATTGTCCACTGAGATGAGAACAAGCTGTTACCTCCTTCTACCAGTGATCCTGGCCCCAGCCTTGAAGGGATGTTTTCCCTGAATATGAATCAACAGAAACTCCTTTCCTTTACATTGTTTCTTGCCCTTATTTGATCACAATGGCATGAAAAATAACTTGTATACAGTGCTGCCAAGAACTAGAGTCCTTGATGGTATTGTTCTTTGGAGCACTGAGCCCCATAGATCTGTGCAGTCTGTAGAGAAACATGATCATGTGGTTCTTAAGCATTTCAAGAAGAGTTTGGAACTGTGGACTAGCCAAACACTAGTGTTATAAGATATTTCCTTTGAATTGACAAATTCATGCCTAACTGGAGGTTCCTAGGTTTTGGAAAGTAAATAAAGCATGAAGGACTCAGGAAATAAATGAACTGTATAAGGGCAAGAGGTTCCTATCTCCCCCGTTTATTTACCTGGGCTCCAGGTGGCCACACTCTAGCCAGATGTGAATGGCTGAGCTTCCCCATCAATTTGCCATGTTGAGACAATCAACTTTGGCTAAGGTCTAGAGTAGCTAACGGACGATTTTCAGAGGCAGGAAAATTTTCAGAACTGTCTTACCCTATCTTGGCAGGGTTTGACAGTCTTTTTCTTATATCCTGCTTGTCCTGTCTAGATAGGGTGTGTTTTGTCAGAGATCAAGGCATGGACAGTTCCTTGCTCAAAGGCAAGTTTTGACAAAGAGAAAACAAGCTCCAAGTGGAGTGTCTTCAGTGCTCAACATTCTCTTGAAAATAAATTGGTGCTGCAAGGAGCAATTGTTTCTCCCATCAACAGAACCTTAAGTTATTTAAGTGCCACATTCTACAGTTCTTTGAAGTGGTTGGAGATTACCTATCTTTGCAGAATACAATCTCTATGTATCTAAAGAACCTGATTAGTCTATCTATAAGTATGACAAACATGGATGACTATTGACCTAATTCTTAATACCTATATAGCTTAAAGACTAAGACTTCATATAAGAATATTAAACAATTTTTCAACAACTGTGCAGCAAATGATGGCAATAACCTCAAATTATAAACAATGTATAAGTATCTTGATCAGAGTTAGAAATGCTTAGTGCAATATGATAAATATATCCTAAAATTGTATCAATATGTAAAATGTCTTAAACAGAGGTAGAAGCATGCATGCATACAATATGACAAAAATAACTTTGCATAGGTATACAAATATTGCAAATAGAAAGAGGAGTATATTCAATATAATTTGAATTTGTATCAATATACAAGAATCTATAGCAATGTAAATTGTCTGTAAATAACAGCTCACAAGTATTCACTCACTATTATTAGTGTGAGTAAGCTCACATTAATCTACCTACTATTCCATCAAATTTCCCTCTCCTATTTTTTAGAGAGATTCATGAGCCTACATAATTTCCACCCCAACTCCCAACCCTATACCAGTTATAATCAACCCCTAATTGATGTTCCTAACCCCGAGGACAAACTTTGTTGGGAGAGGGGACATTGTCTTTTAGAATTTCTTCCAGCTGTCATGGGGGCAATGGTCTTTTTATAGGATTCTATAAAAGTAAAATGATAGTTAAGTTTCAAGATTAATTTCTGGGTGTATATCCAAAGGATGCTCAATCATGCCACAAGGACATGTGCTCAACTATGTTCATAGCAGCTTTGTTTGTCATAGCCAGAACCTGGAAACAACCTAAATGCCCCTCGACCAAAGAATGGATAAAGATAATGTGGTACATTTACACAATGGAGTACTACATAGCAGAAAAAAATAACATCTTGAATTTCGCAGGAAAATGGATAGAGCTAGAAAACATTATTTTGAGTGAGCTAACCCAGACACAGAAAGACAGTTATCACATGTACTCACTCATAGGTGTTTTTTAAACATAAATCAAAGAAAGCCAGCCTACAAATCACAATCCCAAAGAACTTAGAAAACAATGCGGACACTAAGAGAGACTTACATAAATATAACCTACATGGGAAGTAGAAAGTAGAAAAAGACAAGATCTCCTGAGTAAATTGGGAACATGGGGACCTTGGGGAAGGATTGAAAGTGGGAGTAGAGAGGCAGGGAGGGGAGCAGAGAGAAATGTAGAGCTCAATAAATATCAATAAAAAAGGTTACTTTCTGGTATAATTGCAAATAGTATCTGGTATTCAGTAGGATTTTCCTGAGGTTCCTATTTGGAGTTCTGGTCAGAACATTGTAAAAAGGTACACAATTTCAGCTAACCAATTTGGAAACATTTTGAGCAACAGGTACCCCAAACCGGTCTTATAGTAGTTCTATCTGCATCATGACATCATATCAACCAGGTAGAGTTATTGTTGTGGGCTCCCATCTTCTTTCTGGAGATTACTGCAGGAAAATTTATTGTTCATTGTGGAAAACTTAAACACTATTTATATAGACCTAATATAATCAAGACAAAAATCGGTATGGAGAAAAATAAAGTTTTTTTTTTTTGAATTCTTTCTTCTTTTTGACCCTACCAGTTGGTTCATGATATGAGACAGAAACTCTGAATTTCTCTTTTAGCTACATGTTTGGTTTTAGAGAAGGATAGATCCATCATCCTATTCCAAGACCAGCTTTGAATTTTAAGTGAGTCATAACTATTACTCTTATTCTATGTGGCATATATATTTATGTTCAGTGATTTATACCCTCATATGATCTGTCCTTATAAGTCATGATTCTCTTTGCTTGGTGATCCTAGGTGAATAGTTATCTTTTTCTCTTTAAGCATCTAGATATCCAGGATCTCCTGACTTTTTGAAGATGAATATTTTCCTGCAAAGATAAGAACAAAATCATGCCCCAATCCTTTTGATGTTTCCCTACCCCCTGCATGGTTCTCACCTCTGTTGATGAGCTGTCATTTCTCTTTCTCAAGAGGTTTCTCTTTTTCAAACTGAATCTTTATTAATTTTGATGGTATCCATAACTTTTCTTCTCTTGTGGAAACAAGAGAAAAACCCTTCTTCAACATAGCACATCTCCTGGTTTCCATTGTGAGGTCAACATATCCTTAAAGTACATAGGCTGATTTAATTCAGAAGTTTTTTCTATCTAACGCCTCTCTGGTATTGTTGTTCCTTTCTCATTAATGCATTAAGAAAATTCAAGGTTAATAAAACATTATGAAATGTAATTCAGGGGTAATTTCAGTTTGTTAACATATACTTTGTAGTTCAATTTGATCTTTTTATAACTGCCTGACCTGTAGGATTATTTGGTATACCTGTAATATGCTTTATATTATAATAAGCAAAAACTATTTCCTTTTCTTAGAGACATATGCTAAACTATTGTCTGTCTTTATTTGTGAAGGTATATCCATGATGGCCATAACTTTTAATAAATGTGTGATTACTGAGTCAACCTTTTCTGAGCTCAGGACAGCTGCCCGTTGGAAACCTGAATACGTGTGAACGGTGTTGTGTACATATTTTCATTTTCCAAATTCTGTAAAGTAAAACACAATCATTTGCCAGATCTTATTCTTTTGAGTACCCTTTGGGTTACTCCCTGTATGTAGTGGTGTTTGGTTATAGAAAGAGCAAGTAGGACATCTCTTTATAATCTCCTTAGCTTGTGGCCATGTAGTAGAAAATTCTTTCCTTAAACCTTTGCTATTAACATGATGTTTCCTATGAAATTCTAAGGCTTTCAGCACACTTCCAATTATCAATCAGTCAATTTCTATATTACTGTGTGCTAGAGGACCTGGCAGAATAGTATGTGATCGGATGTGTATTGTATATATGGGACAAGGCCTACTTCTGATAATATCTTTAATATAGATAAATAATGAAAACAATTTTTTATCATCTGGTATAAATTTTGCATTTCAATATGAAAAACAGCTCTTTCTGCAAATTGTGAATCAGTAACTTTATTGAGAGGTTCTTTAACATTCCTTAGTACAATGAGAATAGCATATAATTCTGCCTTTTGGACAGAATTATAAGTGTTTCTTTTAACCTTCCTTAAGTCTTTGATTTGTAATGTGCCTTTCCTGATTTATTTGCATCAGTATGGAATACAGGCTCCAGTTATTGGTGTGTCATATACAATGTGGAAAAGAATTCTAGTAGTTATCTTTATAAGGTTAATTTGATCAGTTTTGGGATAATTGCTATTAATCTATCCTAAAAAATAGCAGAAGTTCTTTACCAGGGTTCATTATCTTCCCATAATTTTATCATTAGTAAAAGATGTTACAGTTTATAGGAATAAACCACTAAGTCTATTTCTGCTAGTTGATAAAGTCTCAATATTCCTTTTATAATTAATTCAGAGACCTTTTCCATATAAGTTTTTAATTTTTACTTGCTTTATGTGTAAAACAGATCCATTCTAAGATGACATCTTCTTTTTGCATTAAAATTCCTGTAGGGGAAATTCTACAAGACAATATGACTAAAATGCAATTAAGATTTGTATTTAACCTATCCATATGTGTCTCCTGTAATTTCTCTTTAATGACAGTTAATTCTTTCTCAGCTTCAGCTGTTAATTACCTGGGACTATTTTAGTCTTTGTCACTGTCTACAATTTTGTTTAAATGGATGAATAGATCAGGTGTTAACCCATCAACCAGTCGTAGACTGGAAATGTCTCATAACAATCTTTGAAAGTTATTAAGGGTCTGCAGTCAGTCTCTCCTAATCTGTGCCTTTTGTGTTCTAATTTTCTGTAAACCTATTTTAAAACCTAGGTAATTGATAGAGTCTCCTCTTTGTATTTTTTTCAGGAGCAGTTTGTACTTCCCATTTAGTCATAACTTTCTTTACTTCTTCAAGCATTCTTTCTAAAGTATCTACATTTGAATCATATAGCAAAATGTCATCCATGTAATAGTAAATTATAGGTTTAGGAAATTGTTTACATATTATTTTCAATGGCTGACTTACAAAGTATTGGCACAGGGTGGGGCTATTGAGGATTCCTTGTAGGGGGGGCAGTCTATTGTTATCTCCTAGTAGGCTGATAATTATTATAAGTAGCACCGTGAATGCAAATTTTTCTCTGTTCTTTTCTTGTAAAGATATAGTGAAGAAACAATCTTTTAAATAAATAACTGCAAGAAGCCATTTTTTTTGGTAATAGAGAAGGCAGAGAAATTTAAGATTTTAGAGGGCTTATAGATTGAATTACCTTTTTGACAGCTCTTAGATCTGTCACTATTCTCCATTTCTCAGATTTCTTTTTAACAATAAATACAGTAGAATTCCAAGAGCTATTTTTTCTTCAACATGGTGAGAATCTAGTTGCTTCTGTATCAGCTCTTCTCAAGCCTGCAGTTTGTCTTTTGTTAACGGCCACTGTTTAACTAATATTGGTTTTTTCAGTTAGCCATTTTAAAGGTAAGACTATTGGTACCTCTAAAGGTTTGCTAGTTGCTTTGTTTTCTTGTGTAGCCAGAATGACTTTGTATATAGTAGCTTATAAAATCCTTCCCAGAAACAAGCATTTTTTGGGACTGCAGGAATGTTAATTTGGGTATTCTATTGCTGCAGCAGGTCATTACCCCATAAATTCACTATGATATTAACCGCATATGCCCTTCGCCTTCTTTTCTGTCCTTCTGACCCTATGCATTCAAGCCATCCCATGCTTTGTTTCACTTGAGATAGGGTTCCAATTCCTAGGACTTGAACATCTGTCTCTTGAAGAGGCCAATTCACATGCCAAGATTCTGAAATATTGATACTCATATCTGCACCTGTGTCTAGTCATCCCTCAATTACAGTATTATTTATATGCACTCTTAGCTTTGGACTTTAACATTTATAGAAGTCAGCCAAAGTAAATGCTTCCTATTTCCTATTGGATTTTTTATTCATCCTCCATGTTTATTCCATCATCCAGAACAGTATAGTTTTTTTTTTTATTTTTACACCTGGCAATTTTTTTTTAATTTTCCTGATGAGACATTTCCTCCACAGTGACTGGGAATGACTGGACCACATTTGACTTGGGGGTCTGTGAGATGTCCCCCAAGGAATTTCCCAATGGTATTGAGTTGCCCTGTCTGTTTGTTGTTTATCTGCATTCATTGGCCCAATTTTGACCTTTGCCACACCTCCTACATAATCCAGAATCTTGATACCTTCTATTTTTGCCATTCTCAGAGGACACATCATTCCTAGGAATCCCATGTCTACAGTGCTTTCTCAGATGTCCTATTATGCCACAGTTAAAACATTCGACATTTTGGTGTCTCCTCACATCTTTGGAAATTGCTTCTCCTACCTAAACTTCAGTGTTATACTCAAAAGTCTCAATGTTCATTGTATGGAGGATCCATTCATTTATTGGCACTGATCTAACATTTAAAGTCCCAAGTATCTTTTTGAATTTTAAGTTAGCTTTTTCAAAAGCCAGATATTCTATAAGTACTTGTCTAACTTCTGGGTCTGCTACTCCTATTTGTACGGCCTTGGTTAATTTTTGTAAAAAGTTACTAAAGTGTTCTCTCCAGTCCTATTTAACCCTGATATAATATTCAATTATTTTCCTAGCTCTTGAATTCTGTCCCAAGCATTTAAGGTTGCTGTGTGGCATAGGGACAAGGTATTTTTATCATAAAGGGCTTGATCTTTTGGTCAAAATAAGTGCCCTCTCCGAGAATTTGATCTTCAGAAGTATCAAGCTCTTTTGCTTTTCCCTGTTGTTCTCATTTTTTTTGCCTCTTATCACAAATAGTGTTTCCATAGTAGTTATGGCCCATCTGCCAGGACTGCTGAAACCAAATGAATACAATTGTGTGAAGCCTTATTGCTGGAAGCCCATGTCTTTACCATCTCCCTAACAAATGGTGAATGCAAGTCATAAGATATTACTGCTTGCTTAATTTCTTTTGGATCATTCATACCTATAGGTATCCATATACATTCTTTGGATCCTTTGGGGCTCTTAGAACTTTATGTTTTTTTCAGAGGTTATTTTGGAGTAGGAAGCTAAAATCCTGGATAAGCCATCGCTGAGCCTGACATGTACTAGTGATGTTAAACCCTGTCCCTTTACCTTCTCTCTCTGATCATCAGTTCTTTTAATTTCCTCAATCATTTCAAATCTTCTTACTACTGTTTTTCTGTAAAACCTGAATCTCATGGCCTCTAGATATTTCTAGTGATCTCATTGATGCACCAAGCCTCTGGTCCTCATTCTGCACATGTAATTCCAACATAGGAAATTTTTCCTTTAAAGATAACATCTCATCCTTGGACAATATCTGGATAGTGTGCAGATTGTCTTCGTAGAAATATATTCTATCTACTAGCCTATCACAATTTTTTAACAGATTTTGATTGTCAAATTAAACAGTATGAATTCTTTCAGATAATTTCTGCATACCCTTTAACATGGATTGAATTTTGTCTGTAAAATTAATGTTATCCTTTTCAATGATATTATTTTTTTCAGTTAACTTTTGATTTTTGATTGTATTAATCCTGTCAGCTACCTGTTCATTATTAGTCTGTAAAGACTGTATAATTTCTAAAAGTGCCTGATTCTTGGCTCTGTTATCAAACCACTTTTAATGATATAATATGAAAAAGAAAACTAAGTCCCCATATCCAATAAATGGATGTATCAGAAAAACCATAAACCATCCATAGTATAAGCAAAAGGTTATTAGATTTCTGGATGGTAATATTGTCTGCAATTGTATAACTTTCAAGTTTATTGATCTATTTATTAATCAAATAGTTACTTTTCTATGAGATTTTGGTAAATTGTTGTAGGTGAAATATTTTTTATTGGCCAACAGCTGTCACAGTTGTAGCCACATAGTGGTGAGATGCAATCAGTGGCACGAGCAGTCCTGAGCTGCTTTGGTTCTGCACATTGGTGCCTGGTTAAATATGCTTCGCTTTGCCTGACAAATATGCTTGCTCTTAATTTACTTAAGAGGAATTAACCAATTCCGTACATGGAGAATTTTTTGGATCAAGGAACCCAGATTTCGTGAGCAGGGAACATAAAAGGGAAGCTGTGCAAGCACTGCAGAGTTGCCGTGTGCAGGAGTGCAGCAGGAAAGACGGGGTGTGGAAGCATTCCTGAGCCTTGGAAATTTCCAAGTTGCTGCACTTAGCTCCGCTATGGTAAGCTTTTTACAACAAACTGCCTAATGGGTAAATTCAAGCCAGGTGAGTAGGGGTGGGAGACTTTCTGGGCTGTGGACCTTTTGGGCCTTTTGGGCCAGTCCACTTGGTAGGGATTCACATTGGGTACAAGATGATGATGGAAGTTACAAAATAATCCCACACTAGCTCAGAATTGAGTATAATCAAAGGTTATTTATATAGGGGCAGATTCACAGATCACAGTCCTCTGCACGAACAGGCAACAGGATCCAACTCCAGTAGCTAGAAGAGAGAATAAGCTCACACTTTACGTTAGCATTTATGGTATAAGAGGCAACACCAATGTGGTCTGGTATCTTAAAGGCCATATTGGCTCAAGGGGTTTCAATAGCAAGATAGGGCTTAAGCTCTGTCTACTTAAAAACTCTGAGAAGTAGAGCAAAGAAGTGATTTTTCAGATTTGAGAGATTGAATGAACTATTTATAGTTATAGCTCCTAATTCAAGCCCAGACAGCTGTCAATATGGAGATTTATATTTCAGTCACCTGTTATTGTTAGAATGCCAAGGTTCAACATGCTGTTGACACTTACTGATTTCATGAATTAGTGTAGGTCACTTTTCTTCATAAGCCATGTCCATAAAAGGAACGCAGAGTTGGCATAGTGACAGGGTGGAAATGAAGTATGCCAAGAATTCAACACTGTGGGGAGAGCAGTGCGGTTCCACATACTTGCTGCATGTGGATGCTGAACACCACCAGCAGTGGCTAGTCCCAGTAGAAACTGTCTTTACGTGTTGAACACACATTTGTCTCATTGCAAACTGTGAACTGCTTAACAAATCATTTCATGTTGAAACAATTCTATTTGGGATATCCTGTTTTCAAATAAAACACATTATTAACTATAATTGTAGCCTACTGCTTAAATACTTGCATTATATTTTACTGGGAAAATCTGCTCTAGAACATAATGGAGGCTTATTAAATATGCCAGAAATGAAATGAAAGTAAATTGTTTCTTACAGTGTAAAATTGGGGAATTTTCTTTTATGCTAGGGGCTTTTGACACTTGGCAGAGATTTTTTTTATCGAGATGTGTTAAAAAAAAAAAACTAAGTGAGAACTAGGCGTAAAATTATACTGTTCACCAGAGGAGGGGTGAGAGTTTATAAATAGTGTCTCCTCCCTCCCTCCTTGCCCAATGTGTATCCCCGGTGAGTTATTTTTGTTGGCCACATTAAGAAGCTGACATTTGATTCATTCTCTGTGTGCTCTGCCTTAGTCATTTGAAACAGAATGGACAGCGAGCAAAAGGTCAAAGCTGTTGTTGCTGGTTGCATATATTCAGGGCCACAACTGACAACAGAGCCTTAGGAAAATCATAATATTAAATATGGCAAAATGTTTGGTCAAGATCCGGACTCAAAGAAGCCTCCACTTGCACATGATGAACCACTGCAGCAGTAACGTGTTTGTCCGTCTGCTAAAACATGGCTCCAAGGTCATACCTCGAAATGCTGGTACGTGCTTCGCTCTGCCCTGGGCTGTCATTCCTATGCCTAGATAAGTGGGATTGCTTCCAGATACATGCTCACCTCTGGTGAGCCAGAGAGAAGCAAAGAATGCATGTGGCATACAGTTTTATTTATTTATTTTTTTATAAGAAGAGAAGATAGACAGGGAGAAAATGGGAAGGAAGAAAATAATGAAGGGTACTGAGGACTGTAAACAAGTAAGTGAGAAGGGAAATAGGAAGACAAGCTCTCTTGTACAACAAAATAATAGAAATTACCTTCTTTATTCAAAAGATACAAGAGAATATCCTGCTGTGCATTCCTGTAGCTTGCTTAGGAGTAAGAGATGATGCTTATAACGCATAATAAATAATCAAAAAACTTCTCTGCCTCTCATTATGACAGTTTCTGACTATGAGGCAGACCTTCTGTTTAAACTTCAAATCAAAATTTTATCAAAATAAAATACCAGGCCCTATTTTGGCCTCTGTAAGCTCACATACAGAGAGAAACATGCATGTGTATATGAGTTAAATTAAAACTAAATGAATAAAATAAAAAGCAACTAAATAACCACCACCAGACTGGTGTTATGCCAATTTCTTTTCTCGATAATGATCATGTTTTATGTTATCATGATCTGAGAAATTGAAACAGGAACTGAAATAGAAATTTAAAGTCAGATTATCAGCCACAATCCTGCTGTAATATATGTTCTTATGTTTATGTGTGTTTTTCAGCAAATGATTACAGTAAAATTTATCTGGAGGGTTAGTTGGAATTAGCCATAGCTTACTAAGATTTATAAAATTGCCTTCTTAGTTGAGATTAACTGTATTTTTGTGACGATATAAGTAACATTTGATGTGTTCCTGTTCAAAAATCAACAAACTTATTGCTTTGTTTTGTTTGAGGAAGGCTTGCATGACTAGGCTAGCCTGTAACTCACTGTGTGGCACAAAAGTTGCTGGGAACTCATAATCTTCCTCTAACCTTCTGAGTTCTGTGATTTATAGATACAAGCATAATGTCCATCTTACTTTCAAAAGCACAAATATAAACAATATTTTCTTGTGTATTAATATTCTCAGTAACAAGTTCAGGAATGCTGGAAATGCACATAAGGTATACTTTATGAATAGAATTGTTCTAGGTGTAGTATTTTATAAGGCATTTTTAAACTTATGATTACCAAAAGAATTTCCATATTAATATATATTAATATGAATCTTTTTAAAAATGACAAAATAATATAGAAAAATTATATAATGTAGAGAAATAATAATTCGCTACTGAACCCCAAAATTATCATTGGAAGTTAGCATTTCTTCATTTTTGGTCATAATATTTACAAAAATAATTTAGAAACGGGTATTTTCTATCATTCTTAAAAGGAGCAGAAGCAGGGAGAACTTGAGCAAGGAAGTCAGAACTGTGAGGGGTGTGCCCACCCACTGAGACAGTCGGGCTGATCTAATGGGAGCTCAACAAGGCCAGCTGGACTGGGACTGATGGAGCATGTGATCAAACCAGACTCTCTTAATGTGGCTGACAATGAGGGCTGACTGAGAAGCCAACGACAATGACACTGGGTTTTGATTCTACTGCATTTACTGGCTTTGTGGGAGCCTAGTCTGTTTGGATGCACACCTTCCTAGACCTGGATGGAGAGGGACTTCCCACAGAGTAGGGAACCCTGACTGCTCTTTGGACTGGAGAGGGAGGGGGACAGGGAATGAGGGGAGGGGAATGGAAATAGAAAAAGGGGAGGAGGTGGAAATTTTTAATAAAAAATAAAATAAAATAAAAAAGTATATTTGTTAGACTATAGAATACAAATTTGATGAAAATTATCCAATTGTCTTTAAAAGACATTAACAAAAGTATAAGAATGTATGATCCTAACATGACTACTAAATCCCTTATAATTGTTTCCTTGGCATTTGGAAAATAAAATGCCTGGGGGTGTAGGTCAGTGGTAGATTCATGCCTTACACACTAGTCTCTAGCTTCAATAACCTAGGGTCAAAAAAGAAGCTCCTTTTTTTATGTTTATCTAGAAACATAAGAAGTTCCTCCACTTCCTGTAGTCATCCTTTACCAGAGTGATATACTTTTCTAGATGACACAAAAGTATTGCCTAGCACCCAGAATTTGTACTAGGGCTCTTTCTTTGTGTTGTATATGTTATAAATCTGGCCAGGTCCGTATCAGTACTGCATCATACAAAACACTTTCAATGACCTAAAATCCTCTTTGCTACTCTTATTAATTACTTTTTTTTCTCAACTAGTGGCAGTCACTTAAAAATATTCATCTTCTTTTCTAGACTGTAACATTATAGGAACAACACAGGATGCAGCCTTTTCAGATTCTTCTCTTTTAGTCATAAGCATCTAAGATTTACCCGGACATCGTATAACACTAAATTATATAAGTTATTTGATATATTTAAAAATTTAAAATTTTTGGTTTTAAATATTCCTGTAATCTTTTCCCTTCTGTTGTTTATAAAAATTGTAATTAGTTTTTAAGATTGTGATGAATTTTAGATTAAAAGGAGAACTGAATTTTTGAACCATTTAGGCCTCTTATTGAAAAATGTCATCATGGTCACTCATTTATTGATATGCTCAGTTACATTTTAACATTGTTCTCATTTTGTACATTTCTTATTGTGAATTTTACTGAGTATTGCAAATTTAGGGATCTTGAACAAGATTGTCAATTATTATCTTTTTAAATAGTTTTGACTGATATGCCATGAATCACACTGCCTTTAAAAGACCGATCTTGCTTTTGAAATCTTTGCTGAACTCTCATGAATTTTGTTTTGTGTACAGAATCTTACCTTAGGAAATAGAGGAAATATAAGACATACTTCATACTTTCATATTTCTCATTCTGCTAGAGTGAGTCTGATGAACAGTGAGAATTTAACATGTTTCACACTGGTGAGAAATCTTTTCATGCTTTGCCGTTTTATACCTTCACCATCATACACAGTCATTTCTGTAGTAGAAATCTCAAGATCTCACCTTTTATAATATAGTAAAGACAAAACTCGTTGGTTCCTGGCTGCTCTCTTCTTGATCGTCTCTGCTGCCCAGAACCAAAATAATCACACAGAAACTGTATTAATCAAATCACTGCTTGGCCCAATAGCTCTAGCTTCTTATTAGCTAATTCTTACATATTAATTACATAACCCATTTCTAGTAATCTGTATATTTCCATGTGGCTGTGGCTTACCAGGTAAAGTTCTGTCTGGCTCCAGAGGGGCTACATGGCTTCTCCCTGACTGCCCTTTTTTCTCCCATCATTCACTTTAGTTTTCCACACCTAACTAAGTTTTTCCCTGCTATAGGTCCAAAGCAGTTTTTTATTCATAAATGGTAATCACAGCATACAGAGAGAAATCCACATCATTATAATGTAAAGATTTAATGAAAAGGGGGCCAAAATAAAACCACTGCAATGGTTATAATGATAAACAGGTGAAATGATAGCTGTGAAGTTATGTTGTCACCAGGAGCAATTAACAGAGAATCATAATTGACTCTTCTTTAAATAATAAAAGGTAAAATTTTAAACATAAGAGAAGTCCAGAAGCAACTGTTGAAAAGGTTTCATTTTATGTCCATTCACAACTTTCCCAGTTGGCAGGCTTTTTACATCAAAACAGTGACCTTTCTGTGATTTTTGTTTTCTCCTTCACTTCCAACATTGCCAAAAGAGTCTTTGTTGGTTAGGTTTATATCAACTTGATACAACTAGAGTCAGTTTGGAAGTAGTAATCTCAGTTTAGTTAATTCCGCCATACAAAAGACCTATAGTAACATCTATGGCTAATTAATTTGGTTAATTAATTCTTGATAATGGTTCATGTGGGATGGTCAAGATGACTATTGGCAGTGAAGCCCTGGATCAATGGTTCTGTATGGTATAAAAAGGAAACTGAGCAAGTTCAGAGAAAAAACTCAGCAAGCAATACTCACCTATGGCATGTATCTTCAGATTCCTACAGTGTGTTCCTATCCTGAGGTCTTTTAGTTATAGACTATGATAGAGAGTTGTAAGATGAAATAAATTCTTTCCTCATGTCAGTAGAAACTTTTTTTTTTTTTTTGTTTTTTTTGGATTTTTCGAGACAGGGTTTCTCTGTGCGTCCGTCAGTAGAAACTTAAGTGAGATATAGGTTGTTTCCAGAGAGTAGAATGTTACTCTGAAAGACCTGAACATGTGTTGTGTGTGTTGGGGGCGGGTATAGAAGGAGTATGGAACTTTGAGCTAAAAAAGCCACAGAAGGCCTTGAGATTAATGGACTATTTGGAAACTTGGAAGATAAGGCTACAAGCAATACAAATTATGGAGGCCATGCTTATGAAATATCAGAGAGAAACAAATACTATAAGGACCATTTATGTGATATTTAGAGTTAAGAGTCTATAGTCCTGGTCAGCAGGAGTTGAAGAATTAGTTGTCATTAACAGGAGATGAGAAAATCCATAGTGAAATCTTTGCTATGGCAATACTGGTTAGATAGGGGTAAAGAATGAGATGTTATTAAGAAGAGACCAGCATAAAGGTAAAATCTTCTAGGAACTATTTTTAGATTTAGCAAACAGAAATTGTTCTCAATAGGGATCAAGCCTGTATCCTATGACAGGAGCCAAATTTGGTAATATGTATGAGTTTCCCAGGCAGCAGAGGCTTGGCACTGTGACAAACAGGGAGAGGCTATTTGTGATGGTCCAACCTCAGCTGCAGAGCATATCTCAGGCTTAAAGTTCCTGGAAAGAAATTGAGGTTTGACACCATATAGCAGGGTCAGAATCCCTGAAGAGAGGTCAGGAGAGTCCATTAGTGAGTGTGCAGCCTCAGTTGCAGGGGAGACCACAGCATACTGGTGATATAAATACCATGGATGACCACAAAAGACAGCAGCAGATGCGGAGTGAAGCTGGCCCGAGCCTATTAGTCATGCACCTGTGTTGTTTGCGGCAGAGCCAGACAAGAGGAGCAGTCCAGGCCCTTTGGAGACTAGAGGATCATAAGTCACAGCCATCTGACACTGAGCTTCGCACTGCTGGAATTTTGTTTTGTTTTGACTATAACTGTGTTTTGCCCTTCCCTCTCAGAGTGGGAAAGTACTTAACTTGCTCTCCCCAAGTACCAGGAGCCAACAAACTTACAGTTAAGCAACTTTGGAATATTAGAAAGATTTTAGATATTTTATTGAGACTGAACTTTTAAGGAGACCTTGGATTTTTAAAGACTGCACTTTTAAAAAGGAAAGTCTATGAATTAATAGTGTTTGCATGTCAGTTTGACAAAGGGTCAATTGTGTTAGTTCTATGCAAACTTGACACAAACTTGAATCATTTCAGAAGAGAGACTCAACTTAGAAAACACCTCCATAAGACTGGTTTACAGGAGCTGGGAAAACGGCTTGTTGGTTAAGAGAACTGGCTGTTCTTCCAGAGTACTCTGGTTCAATTCTCAGCACTCACACTCTTCAACATCTGTAACTTGTTTCAGGGGATCCAACAACATCTTCTGGCCTCTGTAAGCCATAGGCATGCATGGGATGCAGACGTATATGTAGGCAAAACACCCATATTCATGAAATATATTTTTAAGATTGGCCTATAGGTAAGTCTATTGTTTTTTTTTTTTTTTGATTAATGATAGATGTGGGAGGGTCTAGCCAATTCTAGGTGGTGTCATCCCTGAGCTGAGATTATGAGCTGTATAAGTATGCAGGTTGAACAAGCAATGAGGAATAAGTAAGTGCCAGCCTTCTATAACTTTTTTAGTTACTGCCTTGAGTTCCTGCTCTGACTTCCCATAGTGGTATAATATGACATCTTAAACAGTTACAATTACCATTGCTGTACATGCCTTTCCTCCCATAGTTCGTTGTGTCTCCCACCATAATGTTTTCTCTTTCTGTAATTTTTCAAACCTTTGGTGTCTGACTTCTTTCACTGAGCATATAGTTCTGATATTTTTCTGTGCTATGCTGTTGATCAGCACTTCACTATTTTATAAGTCGGATGATATATTGTTAAATAGACAGACCATGCTTTTTTATATAGGCATCCACTGAAAAACATCTGGGGAATTTTTACTTTTTTAACAATTATATTAATTTCTGTGAACATTTGTCTATGAAAATTTTTGGAGTATTTATTTAAAGGTTTTTTTGATTTTTTGAGAATGTACTTATGAGGGGAATTATTGGGTCATGTGGTAGATAATTATAGATTTGACTTTTTGAGAAACCACCAAATTATTGTTCATAGTGACTGAACATATTACATTCCTTCTTGCAATATATGAAGTTAAAATTTCTCCACATTCTCACCAACAATTACATATTTTTTTAAAAAAAACTACTGAGTAGCCCTGAGGTTCTATAATATTATAGTTTTGATTTGTAGTTACCTAATGATTTATGATGCTAATACATTTCTTGAGGCTTAGTAATCATTAGTATATGGGCTATTTTAATTTCTTAAGATTATAATATGATTATATCATTTCCCCCTTCTATTTTCTCTCTCCAAATTGTCCCACTTACCCCTTTGATCTCTTCAAAATTCATGGTCTCTTTTTCTTTGTTGATATGTTTCTCTCTCTCTCTCTCTCTCTCTCTCTGTCTTTTCTTTGTCTCTCTTTCTCTCTCTCTCTTTCTCTGGGTGTATTTGTGTGTACTCCTACTCAGACTGTAAAATGTTACTTTAATGTTTTCAGGGATTATTTTAATAGTTTCTTTTAATTAAGACTGGGTGCTGCTCTTACCTCAGATCTACCAAAAATTATCTATTGACTTTTGAAAAATAAAAAGCAAAAAACCCCTCTCTCCTACATGCCTTGATGACAAAGAAATTGTAAACTATTTACCAGTTTGTTTGGTAGTTAGATGCTTGTCTGTCTTAGAGAGAATACCTTTGATTTTTTGCTTAGTTCTCATTTAGAACCTAAGGCTCAATAAGGAGATCCAGCCTCCAAGACAGAATGGAGGTAACTGCATTTTCCATGTGTTGAGAAACACATCTTTCCTAATAAAAAATTGATGGACATACCCTTGACCAAGAGGTTTGCATTTTGGATATATATCTAAAAGAAATAGACTGGAATATGATGGAAATAAACTTTACATGTAAAAGTAGCTCCTAGAGCATTTTTTCTACTACCAGACTAAGAACAACTAATTTTCCATGTTAATGAAACACAAGTTTCCACATGAAAATGTTTAAATGATAAATGAAAGTAGCAAATGGTAACTTTGTAAACACAGTGTGGCTACAATAACAGATTAAATATTCATCACCAAAAATGTCTTGGTATACAAGTATTTCAGATTTCAGAGTGTTTCCCCAAATTTGGAAATAAATTCTTTGAGTTTACTAACTGAATGTCTTTAAACTGAAAACTTAAGATAAAAATTTCTCTGAAATACAAAATCTTCTAAGGACTGAAATTTCTGAACATTTTTACACTAAACTATTTTAGATGTCAGAGTCTTTCAGATTTTGGGTTCATGAATCAGATGGTCAATCTATATTCAATATCCATGTTGTGCGACATTCATCCCATGAAGATCTAATATAAGGATGCCACCTAAGTTCAACTTGGTTAACCAATTAATTTAATAGCATGATTTACAGCAATATGGGTCAGGGGTTACTTATAGGAATAGAATCTACTCAAAGACAGCTGCACCATTAAAAGCCCATCCCAATACTGGTAAAAACTGATAAAATCTGGAGAATAGAAGCCCACTGCATGACTTGTAGGTAGCTTGACAGGTTAGAGAATGTCTCTTCCAGGTATCCCAGTCAGTCTGATCCTTTTCCAGACAGTTTAACTGATCCTTCTCTTTCAGTGAACTCAGTTGTTCTGAGAGTTTTCTCAGCACAACTTGTCTTTACTTTTCTTTACTTGTCTAGGAGCTTCTTTAAACTGTTTAGTCATACATAATCTTGGGGAAGGAGAGACCTCAGTTTCAGAGATTTTTTTTGAAGGTTTAGAATTGTTTAGTTACTGAGTCATACTGAGCACCCTTTAGACCAGCAGTTCTCAACCTGTGGGTTGTGACCCCAAGGAGTTGCATGTCAGATATTTACATTACCATTCACAGCAGTGGCAAAATTACAGTTATGAATTAGCAAGAGAATAACTTTATGATTGAGGGTCACCACCATAAGTGGAACTATACTAAAAGGTCATGGCATTATGAAGGTTGAGAATGCCTGCTTCGGACCATTCTGAGTCTTAAGAAGCTGCTGTCCAAGGTATAATGTTTTAACTTTGAGAAAATTTCAATACAAATCCATAAAGCTATCACAAAATTGTAATAGAATGAAGACTAGAAAATATGACACAGAAGTATAATGTGATTATTAGTGAACAGTAGAATCTATAATTTTACTCTAGTGTTTTCTTAAAAATACTATATTGTGCTATAGTATTGAATACTGCAATATTTCACTCATAATTATAATGTATATCTGAATTATACCAACATTATTTTTAAAAACCTGTCTATAGTTGGAGGTCACAGACCAGGGTCAAAATCTTAAAGGTACTTGCAACTTTTGATCACTGTTTTTTTTTTTTTTTAGGTTTATCTTGTTGAGCCAAAATTTATAGAATAATGTCTGTTGTTAAACCAATTTTGTATAAAGTGAACATTCCACAGAACAATTGCATGCATACTTTGAGCTCTATATGTTTCTATGTCCATTATTTTGTGAATTAAGAATGTCTGAAATATAAAATTTATAAAATAATGTTTCTTTCCAGGTGCTCCACTACCTAAAGTGGATGTTTCTGAACCCTTGATTGCCAACTCAGAAGAGAATGGAACTCAGTGGGCAGATCCTCTGAGTGAAGAGGAAGAGAGAGTAGAAGAAGACAGCTTGACCATCTCTGAACTAGCATACAGTCCCAGTGCCAGGCTGTTCCATACGCCAGTGGATGACGATGAAATCGATGTGCTCTTTGACTGTTCATCTAGGCTCAAGTTAGAAAGAGAAGATACAGATTCCTTTGAGGAACTGGAAGCAGATGAAAATGCCTTTTTGATGGCTGAAGAGGAGGAGCTGAAGGAAACTCGAAAGGCTATGTCATGGAGTTACTCCATCCTGACCGGCCGTATATGGGTCAACCCTATAGTCAAGTGTTGCACCAGGCTCCTTGTGGTGGGCCTGGGACTGCTGCTGTTTGTATTTCCCCTGATCCTCCTCCTTTTGGAGTCAGGTATTGATCTCTCTTTCTTATGCAAAAACCAGAATTTGAGCAGTTTCACTATGAATACTACTGTCCCCTGAAGGAGTGGTGTCTCGGAATGCCAACATCTTTGGATACTTGTGAGGAGTGGCGGGCTGCGTCCCACCACCCCAGCTCCTGGCCACGTGGCTAGCTTTACCCAAAATAATTACATGGAAACTGTATTCTTTTAAACACTGCCTGGCCCATTAGTTCCAGCCTCTTATTGGTTAGCTCTTACATATTGATCTAACCCATTTCTAATAATCTGTGTAACACCACAAGGTGGCTTACCAGGAAAGATCTTAACCTGCATCTGTCTGGAGTGGGAGAATCATGGCGACTCACTGACTTGGCTTCTTTCTCCCAGCATTCTGTCTGTCTACTCCACTTACCTAATTTTCTGTCCTATCAGGGCCAAGGCAGTCTCTTTATTTAACCAATGAAATTAACACAAAACAGAAGACTCTCCCCCATCAGATACTTATTGAGATTCCCTGATAAGAATAAAGGTTATATTAAATATTAATATTATTTATTTTCAGCAGATTCCATGTTCCACATAGTCATGGGTTTGTATGTCAAACCTTTAAGTTGGCTTTCTGTACTTCTATATCCTTAATATCAGTTTAAATCAAATAAGGTTATTTTGTTTATATATCAGAAAGGTAGCCATTAAGAAACCAAATATATCTATTTTTATTGTAGTATAGACATTATTCTTATCCTACATCAGAGCAAATTAAGTTTTTCTGTTTCTTTGTCATTGTTAG
>NW_026068102.1:3248325-3263338 GCF_014885135.2 Alexandromys fortis
GTACCAATTTTATAAAATATAAGTTTGGCTAAACAATCCTATACTTTGAAACTATCTGTATATTATATAGAAAATTAGTAGAAACAAGTTATAAGCTGTTCAAACAGATGCTAGAATTGGAGATCTAGACAGAAAACCTTCATTTAGCATGTGAGGCCATCTTTTGACATTGAGACATGATAATCTAACAGTTTAATTTGTGTTTTGTCCATGGACTTAACCTGGATAAGCAAAAAATTTTGAAACTAAAGTGAAATTTGAAAGGAAAGAAATACATCAAAGATATACTAGTTAATTGCTTGTTGTTCACTAATTGGAGTGAAGGAAGATGGATTGGACAGATGAAAAGCACCAAAGAAGATCTCTGATGATACTTGTGGACAGATGGCCTCTGATGTGTGATAGTGATGTAAGACATTCAGTAATGTAAGGAGCTGTTCTTCTACTTTTCACATCCATAACAGCATATATCAGTGATTCTAAGTGACAGCAGAAAAACTTCAAAGTAAAATATTTTTGATCCTTTGCAACATCATTGTGATTCTTTGAAAACAACCCTCAAAACTGTGTATGGATGTTAGTGTGTTGGTGGATGTGTGTGTATCCATGAGTGTATATATTTGCATATATGTCAGTGTTTTTATTTGTGTATCTCTATGTGTCTATGTCTGTAAGTATGTGTTTGAATATATTACAGTGTGTACATGTATGTGTGTGTATATATGTCTGTACATATGTGTATCTGTGTGTTTGTATGCCTGTATGCATATCCATGCATTTCTATATGTGTATTTGTGTGTACAGATATGTATGTATATGGGCTTGAACATATATATATATATGTCTGTGTATATCTCTTTATAAATGTGTGTGTATATGCGGGTATGTAAACCCCTTATGTGTATATCCTGTGTCTGGTGGTTATGTGTATATGTCTTTAAATTCTATGTGTATATGTATGTTTGTGTATGTGTGTCTATGTATATGAGTTTGTGTGCATCTCTGTGTGGGTGGGTGATGCAAAGACAGAACAGGATATAGTGGGGAAAAGAAAAACAATAGACATCTTGATTTTCATGATGGGCAATATATGCCTATCTTTGCTGGGTGTAACATCTTATCTTATCCATAATTCATAATCTTATGAATTCATATCTTATAAATTCATAATTCATAATCTATTGGAAAGAGTGAATGTACAATAAGATGACATACAAATTCAGCTTAGGTAAAGAAGATGAGTGAGGGGAGAAATCTTGTAGTACCTTCCTTGTGTCATTAAATTCATAAAAGAAAGGGCCTTGTATTTTCTGTTAAGAGTGCTTTCCACCACTGTCAAAGAAAAGAAAGAAAATGGTACAAATTTACAGCAGAGAATGTAGGATTTCCACCTATATTAAAACATTCAATTGCTTTCGGTTATAATAATATATAATATCTCCCTAAGTCTAATTAAATTTCAACACTATCACCAACTGATTTCACAGTGAACCTTCTAATCTGCCTAGTTCAGTACTGGGTAATTTGTCAGCTAAGGAACCTTTGAGTTGTGCAATGCACTTGATATTATAACTGTAGACTTTTCTTCTCAAAGATACTCAGTAATTAGTATTCACAGAGAAATGTTTTTACCTTTGCTAGAACCTGTGAAAATTTTACTTCAGAAGTTTGTAAGTAGAAAATTTTTCTAGGGACATTTTAATGTTTTCATTTTTTCACTCATATGATGGAGTAATTTTGTTGTCATAAACGTATGGGTTCTCTAGTAGTCTACTCAAAATTATCCCTCTTCTGATTACTTCTTATTTTCTTTAACATTTTATCCTAGGTAAGTCACTTAGCTTTCACATTTCAAAAATCTGTTAAAATTAATATATTTAAATTCTGGAAGTAATATATTTCTCATTTTAACAACAAACTGAATAGCATTTTCAAAATTATCTGTTGTTAAGTAAGAAAAGAATAGATCATGATGACTTTAAGCAAAAAATTTCAGAAGTATCATTGATACCATAAATATATTTTATTTATATATAATCAGAATCTTAAAGATATATCCATTATAGTGTTAGAAGGCAGTGATAGCTTGCCTGAATCAAGTAAGGAGAAAATAACTGCTCCAGAAAATGGTCAGTATATGGTATAATGAGACTGGTGGTGAATGTAGAACATAATAAAACTCAGAGTTCAGGTTGTGAAAGAATAGATTAGGTTCCACATAATGGATATAGAGGCATTTAGGTATTAATACATGTATGTGTATATATAGACAGATTGTACATAATTTTCGCATAAATTATTTATGCTTGTTTGCTGTTCCTTTATCTCTTAAATATTATGGCAAAAAAACTTGTAGCCTCAAAGATTTAAAACTTCCACAAAAATGCCATATGTGTATTTGTAGATTTGAACACACACACACGTGCACACACATGCACACTCATACACATACTGAAATAGAACATCTATAACACAACCTGTATTTAGTGATACTACAGACTATATAATTAGAATGATGTAGGTAAATATTATATATTTTCAGCTAAGCTTGAACCACATGTATAATGTGATATATTTGCAGTATATTTTGTAGTTTGACACTCAATTATAAAAGACAATAAAGCCATATAGCTGTGATGGAGCTGTATCTTAGTATAGTGAAAGTTGCATTTCTATGTCAATATACACTTGTTCAGCATTTTAATATGATAACAGAATCCCTAATAAATACTGTGGGATAAAGACAAATTTTCAATACTTCAGCTATATTTAAAATAAAGCTGTAGAGTCAATCTATTGGAAACTGTAGGAAGATGCATGGTAGGACCAGGAAACAAGTTCACCGCTGGTGATGAGAGCCTGAAAAGAATCACAGGTGATGGAGGAGATTTACATTCGAGGTGCAACCAAAAACACAAGTATTGAATGCATATTTTGATATAAAAAGCCATGACCAAATTAATAATAACAAGAAATCTAGAGACAGAAAAACATAATAAGCAGACTAGTAGGGCAATTATTTCATAGTGCCAGGGATTACTACCAGGAAAAAAAAAAACACACTTCTAGGCCAGAGTCTTCCTCTGTCGTAAGAAGTCAGACTCTTAACTCGCTCATCCTTTCTAAGAGACTTACCTTTCTACCTGATGAGTCAAATAGGGAAAGACTCTCCACAACACTGCCAATAAAGAGCAAGCCCTCAGAGATGCTTTCACCTCTGGAGTGTTTTGTAGGATTATTGTAGTTGGTGGGACTTGAGCATTTGGGGCAAATTTTCTCTGCTTTGGGAAGATAGTTGCTGAAGGTTTCTGATTGCTTATCTTTTGCTTCTTCTCTCTTGCCCTGCCTTTCTTGGACCTGCTTTTGGACTTCCAGTCTCTATGCCATAAGTGGAATCAGCAGGACCTGCACATGATGGACCCATCCAAGATTTGTTTTCCACATTCCAGATTTAGTAGCTGACTGGGTAGATAAGTTCATGAGTCCAGAGGAGCTCAGCAGTCATCACTTCCGAGAAGAAGAAAGAATCATCACGTGGGCCTCAAGATTCAGCTGTATTCACCCATCCATTAGTAAAGCTGAATTGAACCATCTTTTGGACATTGTGTGACATTGTGTCTTTTATATAGTAGAAAATGAAATTGTGCCATTATGATGGGTACTATTTAGGTCTTCTAACTTCCAATTTCATAACAAGAAAGTGATAGAGAAATTTATCTTTGCTGAAATTTGTGTATCAAAGGTTGTTTGTCATACACAGGGTCCTCACAGCCTTCACCAATAAGAGAGGCAACTAGGAATCAGTTCACAGTCAGTCCTATATTGCGCCTTTGGACACTAAAAAAAATCTCTTTGGAAAAGGCACCAAAACTACTTTTATGGTTACAAAGGAATATTTTTGATAGAGTTAAGAGATAACTTCTGTGGTTACTGTGTATAAAAACATAACTTTTAAGTTCCAGCACATTCTTCATCTAGCATATATCACCTTGCTTATTTTTTATCTACACAATTATGATTCTACCTACTAGCTTTCTAAGAAATCTACCTTTTAGAGTAGAACAATCAACAAAAAAAATCAAGAAAAACTTGGCATACTGGATAAGACCAATGCTCATTTTCTAGCCATGTAAATACTTTGTTCCCTAGGTTTAGGATTACCATATGCATTTCTGTCATGCTTAGGTTTTTACTTGTGCGATAAAACACTAGGATTAAACACTAGGATAAAACACCTTAGGGAGGGCAAGATTTGTTTGACTTTTAGTCCATCATCACAGGAATTCAACCAGGAACTCAGACCAGGGATTTGGAGACAGGAACTGGTGCAGAGGCCGTGAAGGAGTGCTGTTTATTGACTTGCTCTCCATGAGTTTATCAATCTCCTTTTTTATATGACCCAGTGCAGCCTGCCCAGAAACAGCATTAGCTAGACTGGGCTAGGCTCTCCCTATTAATCATTAGTTAAGAAAATCCCTGACAGACTTGCCAATGGGCCACATAAATCAACATATTTCCTGAAATGAAACTTCATCATAGATGACTCTAACTTATGTCAAGTTGACTGACCAAAAAGAAAAAAAATCTTACTAAAACAACTGATCACTTGTTAGTTTAACAGCGAAACATTATTAAAGCATACCTTTCCTTTCTGGTTTATATCTAAGATCTCATGTTAATGTCAATATCACAATGTAATATCACTTTCTAACATCTAAATGTCCTCTGCTCTTTAAAATTCAAACAATTTAAATGTTAAATCTCTTTAAAACATTCAATCTCTTTAAAACTTAACACCATCTCTAAAGTATATAATATCTCATAACTATAGGTTCCTGTAAAAAAACAAAAACAAATGCATTTTATTATGTATCTTTGTTTTTGAGACAGGGTTTTATTGGGTAGCCCTGACTATCCTAGAATCACCGTGTAACCCATGCTGGCCTCAGATTCACAGAGTTTCTCTTCCTTTTCTATGTGTTGGAGTTAAAGACATTTGCCACAGCATACAATGATCACTGTACTTTTTCACTCTTAAAATTGGGTTTTCTTTCATTTGATTGTGACTATACTCTGATTCCCCCCACTTGGAGTAAGAGACTATGTAACATTTTTTTCCTTGAAAATAGATTCTTCACTCACACAAAACATCCTAATCACTGCTTACTCTTCTTCCACTTCTACCAGCTCCTATCCTTCAACTTCCATCTTCCCCAGATCCTTTCTCTTCTACTTCTTTTCCCTTCAGAAAAGAGAAGGCCTCAAAGAGACAACAACCAAATAACACAACAGGATACAATAATCAAGGCAAAAGCCTTTATGTTGAAGTTGGACAAGGCAACCCAATTGGAGAGAAATAATTCCAAGAACATATAAAAGTGTCAGAGACATACTCACTCCCACTATTAAAAGATCCTCAAAACTACAAAGCTAACAGCTGTAACAGCTACAGGTACGGGGCCAGGTATAGACATTTACATGCCCTGTGCTTGCCACGTAAGTGTCTATAAGCCCTGCTTAGTTGATTCAGTAAGCCATGTTCTCCTGATGTCTGCCGTTCCTATTGACATCTACATTTTTTTGCTCTTAATATTTCTCTTCTGTGGTAGGGTTCTCTGAGTTCTGAGGAGAAGGACTCAATGGAGACCTAAAATTTAGATTTTCTTTCCACATAATGCATCTCTGTACCTGCTTCCATCTGCTGCCCGAGGAAACCTCTCTGATGATGACTAAACACAGCACTGATTTTTGAATATTATAAATAATTTCATTGATTTTTTTGGCCAGGTCTGTGAGGTTCTACCATAGTTCTCTGGACTATCCATTCTTCAGTTCCTGATGATCTAGGTAGTGTGGAGCATGGCTCCCTTTCATTATGCGTGTCTATAGTTACACTAGACATTGATTGTCCAATCACACAAGTTCTGTGTCACAAAGCAATGATAACATAAATTCCAATCAACCAAACAAAAAAACATTCCAGTATTTGATATCTGGGACACATTCACTTTCTTTTGGGTTCCTATTGAACTGGGAAAATCCACTTTTCTGACTCCACCATCCCCTGCACAGTGTGTCTCGCAGTCTCAGGGCAGCTCCAGTACACAACCACAGTCATGAGGATGCCTGGCAACTGAGGCTGCACATTTACCAATGGCTCTCCTAGACTCTCTTAATGGGCTCTTACTTAAACACACGGTGTCCTATTTCTACTACTTGAAAGGGCTGGTGGGGCAGACCAGAGCCAAGACAGACTCTTCTAATAGACTGACAGAGACAAGGTCTTAGTTTCAGCTTGCTAGAATGGGATAGAGTTCAACAGACAGCCCTCAAGAAAACCACAACTTAGGGGCAACCAATCAGCAGGCATCCTGCAGCCTTCTGCTAGCTTTTCAGGTGACCCATAGCCCCTTATGCTGGCTCAGCAGGGCCTTAATTTCCCTTTTCCAGATTAGCAGGCACCCCCAGACTTTTGCTAGCTAAAGATAGCTTTTCCGACCTTGCCACCAGAAAGTCCCTAACCACTAGGCCTCCCACCAATCAGCTCCCTTAGTAATCTTTCCTCCACCACTCAGCTCCAGATTAATCTCTCTGTAGCAGCGTAAGCGAATGCAGGCAGATTGTCAAAATATAGACAGCTTTAATAGAGGAATAGACTTACAGAACCACCATTGCCGCGGAGACCAGGAAAGCAGAAGCAGCGTATGGGAGCACGCTCACCAAATTTATAGGCTAACATTAGCCCGAGGCGAGCACGCCCCCTAAGGGGTGGAACTTATCCCTACATCTCCCCCTTTTGTCTAAATAAGACAGAACTAAACCAAATACAACTATATACAATAATAACAAATATTAAATATAACAAACAATATTGAGAATCAAAAGTTTTGCAAAACATTCTATCTCAAGGAGTCTAAATAATGTAGAGAGTAACTACAATTATATAATCTTCAACTCCATCAAAGATCTGAGAAGGGAATAAATATTACTTAACAAATGAGATATATCCAAAATGTGTAACAATTGACAGAGACGACTGACTACCTGGGCAATCACCCAAAGTCTCCTTTGCAATGTTGAGTCAAGCAACTTTGGCTAAGGCCTAACATAACTGACATACCATTATTAAAGGCAAGGGACTTTCTTAGAACTATCCTACCCTGTCTTGTCAGGATAAGACAATCATTGGCTAATAAAGAAACTGCTTGCCCTGATAGGTTAAAACATAGGTGGAAGAAGTAAACAGGAGGAAGAGGAAGTGAGGTAAGACTCCTCAGACAGACTCGACAGCTCTGCTCTCTGGAGCAGAGACGCCATGCTCAGCTCTCCACGGTAGATGCGGTAGCTCTGCGCTCTGAGGCAGACGCATGAAGCTCAGACCCAGGATGGACGTAGGTTAGAATCTTCCCGGCAAGCGCACCTTGGGGTGCTTACACACATTATTAGAAATGGGCTAAATTAATACGTGAGAATTAGCCTAGAAGAGGCTAGATAGAAATGGGCCAAGCAGTCTTTAAATGAATACAGTTTGTGTGTTGTTATTTCGGGCATAAGCTAGCAGGCAGCTGGGGTGCTGGGGACGCAGCCCCACCACTCCTATTACAACATCGCTCTTTCTTGGAATTCCACTAACTCTTATTAAAAGGAGTTTGTGCCCATCTTTGGGGGTCACCATGTGCCTCCTCACTGTAGAATTAATAAAGCACTCTAGTATATTATATATATGACAGATGGTCTTTTCTTGGGGGCTTCTCTTTGACCCTATCATTTGGTGCATTGTTCAGGAAGCCCCCGGCCCCGTTACCCAATTCACACTGAACGTTTGCTAGCTTGGCCAGTTGGTAAGTGTAAGTATAAACAAAGAGTGCTCTTTGTTTAGTTCTGTCGTTCTGACCATTACTCGTCCAGTCCAGGTTTTATGATTCTTTCTTTGGGAGGCTAAAGTTAACTGAATCTGGAAGCTAGGGTTTTGTCTGATGGACACATTAGAGGCAGCCCCACCGAGTGGTACAGGAGATGTCTTGGACTCACCAGGAAGGGACAGATGGTCCCTTTGGTTGAATGGGGGAATACCGGTCACTCCTATTGCAAAACATAATTCCCTCAGGGAGACATCCCATCAGCCTCTTCTGGTTCCTGGTTTCTTTATGTGTACCATACCAGTACATTTCTGTCAGTGTTATCTTAGTGTCTTTCTATCTGTTTGAAATGTTACCTCATTACATCTCTTAGGAGAGACTCAATTGATGGAGGAGGGTCATCTGTCTATGTGTTACTCTCATTGGTTAACAAAGAAACTGCCTTGGCTTTTTGATAGGGCAGGATTTAGATAGGTGGAGTAAACAGAACAGAATGCTGGAAGAAAGAAAGCATAGCTGGTCAGACGCCATGGAGCCAGCCGCCAGGTCAGACGTGCTGAATCTTTCCCGGTAAGCCACCATCTCGTGGTGCTACACAGATTATTAGAAATGCATTAACTTTGGAAATCAGTGTGGCAGTTTTTCAGGAAATTCGGAATCAACCTACCTCAGGACCCAGCAATACCACTCTTGGGAATATACTCAAGAGATGCTCTATCATATTACAAAAACATTTGTTCAACTATGTTCATAGCAGCATTATTTGTAATAGCCAGAACCTGGAAACAACCTAGATGCCCTTCAATGGAAGAATGGATGAAGAAAGTGTGGAATATATACATACTAGAGTACTACTCAGTACTCTAGTATGTATCTTGACATCTTGAATTTTGCATGCAAATGGATGGAAACAGAAAACACTATCCTGAGTGAGGTAACCCAAACCACAAAAGATGAACATGGGATGTACTCACTCATAATTGGTTTCTAGCCATAAATAAAGGACATTGAGCCTATAATTTGTGATCCTAGAGAAGCTAAATAAGAAGGTGAACCCAAAGAAGATCATATAGTCAGCCTCGTGGATATTGGAAGTGGACAAGATTGCCAGGCAAAAATTGGGAACGTGGGGGTGGGGTGGGATGGGGGTAAGGGGAAATGTAGAGAGAAAAGTGAGAAGGGGAGGATGGGAGGAGCTTAGAGGAATGGGATGATTGGGATAAAGGAAGGGTAGATATGGGAGCAAGGAAGTATATGTCCAAATTAAGGGAGGCATTTTAGGGTTGGCAAGAGACTTGACTCTAGAGGGGCTCCCAGGTGTCCAGGGAGATGTCCCCAGTTAGTTCCTTGGGCAGCTGAGGAGAGGGACCTGAAATGGCCCTGTCCTATAGCCATACTGATGAATATCTTGCACATCACCATAGAACCTTCATCTGGCAATGGATGGAGACAGAGACAGAGACCACACTGGAGCACTGGACTGAGCTCCCAAGGTCCAAATGAGGAGCAGAAGGAGGGAGAACATGAGCAAGGAAATCAGGACCACGAGGGGTGCACCCACCCACTGAAGCAGTGGGGCTGATCTATTGGGAGCTCACCAAGGCCAGCTGGCCTGGGTCTGAAATAGCATGTGATCAAACCAGACTCTCTGAACATGGAGGACAGTGAGGGCTGATGAGAAGCCAAGGACAATTGTACTGGGTTTTGATCCTACTGCATGAACTGGCTTTGTGGGAGCTTAGCCTGTTTGGATGTTCACCTTCCTAGACCTGGATGGGGGGGGACCTTGGACTTCCCACAGGGCAGGGAACCCTGACTGCTCTTCGGACTGGAGAGAGAGGGAGAGGAGTGGGGGTAGGAGTGTTGCGGGAGGTCCTTCCGCCCCTCCAACCAATAGCTGCTGTGATACCAGCCCATTGGGGCATGGTCTCTCTCCCTTTAAAAAAGCGGCTATTTCCTCTGCTCACTCTCTTCACTTCCTGCTCCGCCGGAGACTAGACTCCCTTCCTGGTTGTGCAGATGGCTGTTGTCTGAGACGGTGATCTGTAAGTTTTCCCCTTTAAATAAATAACACCCTATTAATCATAACTCCAAACTGGTGTGGCCTTGTTTGTGACTTACGCCTTCATAGGAGGAGAGGAGTGGGGGTAGGAGGAGAGGGGCGGGAGGAGGGAGAGGGAAATGAGAGGCGGGGAGGAGGCAGAATTTTTTTTTCAATAAAAAAAGATAAAAATGGGTTAATCAATATGTGAGATTTAGCCAATAAGAGGCTGAAACAAATGGGCCAGGCAGTGTTTAAATGAATACAGTTTCCATGTAATTATTCTGGGACTAAGCTAGCCATGCAGGAGCTGAGAGGGACGAAAAGCAGGCATGCCCTCAGCTCCTAAACTCATTCAAACTCAACTTCCTTTAGTCTGATTTTGGACTATTCCAAGAACTTTCAAACCCAAGCCAGTGACTTGGGGCTCATTGTCTGGAGGGGGTAAAGGTGTGCTTCATTAAGGCCACTGCAGTGTGACAGATAGAATTTGCCTGTGGTTACTAAGCTGCAGAGGCTCGGTTGAGATGGTTTGTGAGGAACAGTGCATTGGTGCAGGACTTTGGGTGCCTGACAGAGAACCTGGGGTTGATTCTTGTTGTGACTGGAAAAGCTAACAACCTTTTTTACAGGATACTGACTGCCTGGCTGGCACTCTATGCCTGCAAACTTCCTGAGTAGCTGCTGACCTCGTCCTCCCTTCCATCCTGAGTCAAGTTCTTCACTGTGGATTAAGGTCCTTGCTGTCAGTTACTTTGCCTTAACTTTTTCCTATACTGACATTGTCTATGAAAAATTATGCTTTTGTTTTCATAGAAGTGTATGTGTTTTTTTTTCTTTCAGATCCAATGGGTTACAAATATTTGACATCATTTAGAGGGGTTGGGTACAAATTATCCCTGGTTAGGGTAAGAAGAAGAAGAGCTACTGCTAGTATCAGATGTTTCACATTTGTACAGGTTTTATGTGTTGATGCAAATTTTGAGTTATTTTATTATTGTATATACATGTTTCTGTTCTTGTTTAAAGTTTATAGACATATAATATTCTAAGATATAGAAGAAAATCACAAAAAGAAGTTTATCTGGAAAATAAGAAAAAAAACCAAGACACTAAAATAACAAAGAAAAGAAGGGGGGCTGGAGAAATGGCTCAGAGGTTAAGAGCACTGGCTGCTCTTCCAGAGGTCCTGAGTTCAATTCCTAGCAACCACATGGTGGCTCACAACCATCTATGATAAAATCGGGTGCTCTCTTCTGGTGTGCAGGCATAAATGCCGGCAGAATGCTATATACAGAATAAATAAATCTTTAAAAAAAGAAAAGAAGGAAAAAAGAAGATTGTATAAAGTAAAAACATAGAGAATAGTGTGTAGAAGGATCTGTGGGCTGCATTCCTGGATCCAGCCCATTCCTTGGCTTTCCAGCCTCATGGCAGAGGTACCTGCTGTAGCCATTTTTATTGCCACAACTCTATGGCATTTCAAGGTCTTTGCTAGCAAACAAGCTTCAGCAGTATTAAGCAATACTCAAAAGCTCTGTAGTCAGGACCCCCTGCTTTAAAGAGTCAGAGTTTGCCCTGGCAGGACAGCCCAGAAAGCCGGCATTTTAAAACAGCACAACTTTTTTCCTGCTATGACGGAGAACAAGCATTCTGTCAGCTTTTATCAACACCATTTAAGTGTTTTGTGGCAGGACCTTTTAATGCAGTGTTTTGCAGCTAAAGCTGAGTCAGGAAGCCTCTCTTACATGAGAGTGCTTGCTTGCCTCTAGCAAGCAGAGCAGACCCAAGAAATTGCTGCTACGAAGAAAACATGCTTTACTCTATTCTTTCCCAAGCTTTCATAGGCTTTATCTACATAAAAGCAGTTGTCCACGTTGTGTGCCATTCTGTAGAAGGAGCTCTGAGCTGTGTTCCTGCCACCCAGCTCCTGGCTGCCTGGCTAGCTTATGCCCCAAAATAATGACACACAAATTGTATTCATATAAACACTGCTTGGCCCATTTCTATTAATGTATGTAGCACCATGAGATGTGCTTTCCAGGAAGATTCTAACCTACGTCCATCCTGGGTTGGTGCTTCATCGCGTCTGCCCCAGAGAGGAGAGGAAATGGCGTCTGTCTGAGGTGTCTTACCTCACTTCCTCTTCCTCCCAGCATTCTGTTCTGTTTACTCCACCGCCTAAGGGCTGGTCTATCAAATGGGCCAAGGCAGTTTCTTTATTAACTAATGACCTTCCTCCATCAATAGTGTGTAAAGTAAAAATGTCTAGATAAACCAGAGGGCCAGAGATAAAAATCTGAAAGTGGATAGTAAGTTGTAGAAGGCCAGTGGGGTATGAGATTTGATCATGTTAATTCTGGTTGATTTTCTTCATTAAAAAAAAGCTGACAATTTTTAATTACAAAAAATATCTATATTGGGAATGGGGTCATACTTTTTAAAGGAGAGAGAGGGACAGGTTGCTCCCTACTGCACCCGTGTACTCTGTCCTTCCTTCTCTGGGTGACTTGGAGGAGGAATTCTTTTCTATTCCACCACCTTAACCCCAGGCACACCAGGATGAGAGGTCTGGGAGAGAAGAGGAGGAAGGATAGAGAAGTCCTCTTCATATGCACACATTTCAGAAGGAGGAGCTGTCAGATGGGGCTGGCTCCATGGCCCTTCCATTAAATTCTGTGGAAACACCTAATGCTGATGGCAGGCATCAGCTAATCCACTGACCCTTAGCCCCAAGCAGCATGTATACTAGGAGATTTCAAAATCCTAAATTTTATGAGAAACTGGAAGGCTTATTGACCTGCTGGATTATGTCCTTTGGATTATGTCAATATCCAACATGGGATGATTGTTTCTAACTGATCCAGATCTTCTTAACTATGGAGGAGAGGGGTTGTATCAAAATGGAGGCTTGGAAATTGGTTCCAGGTGCAGATGGAAGCCTGACCACCAATGCAGAGCTCATAAATATTGGTTTTCCCGTGATGTGACCCAAATGTGACTTCAACAGGAAGAAAAGCAGAGAGAGGTTAAAAATCTACCACGAGAGTCTAGTGGGGGTTTTCCAGGCTGCCATGAGATGGCCCACAAGTTTGTTCAAAATTAGTCAAGTATGCCAGGGACTTGAAGAAACACCAGGAACATTCCAAGACAGACTGATAGAAACTTATAAGACCTATACATCCTTGGAACCAAAAGCACAAGAAAGTTGGTTTGCAGTCAGTCTGACTTTTGTCAGCCAGTCAGTACCACATATCCACCATACGTTACAGAATCTAAATGGTTTTGAAAGTAAGAGGTTAGCTGAACTCATTGAGGTGTTGAAAAAGTGTTCAATAACAGAGAGACCCCAGAAGATAGACAGACTAAGGGGCTCAAGAAAGCTTTAAAAAGATAGATTCAGGGGATCACCAAGTCCTTCAGCTGCATCAGGCATCCCAAAGGTTAGAAGACAGACATTGGCCTTTGGAGACTCACCACATACAGGGAAAGGCCTGACTAATGTGACTACTGTGGAAAGTTGGGTTACTAGAAAAATGAATGTCCTAAACAACAGGGCACGAAAGCAAAGGTAAGAGGGTTGAGAATATTCATCCAACCTTTCCCAACCACCATACCCTTCTAAGTGTCTTGCCTCTAGAGCCGGTCATCTACCTTGTGTTGGATCTTAAGTATGACTTCTTCAGCCTGGCCAGTTAGCCTATATTTGCTTTCAAATGAACGGATTCAGAGGACAAATTCAATGGACCACTGACCTGGACACAACTACCCCAAGGGTTCAAGAACTCAACTACCATCGTTGATGAGGCACTCTGTGAGAACTTGGGTGAGTACTGACAAGCCTACCACAATGGCAGCTTATATGGATGATCTTCCGATAGCAAGTGACACCTAGGAAGCTTGTAAAGCTGCCAAAGGAGGGCTATTTAAAACTTTGGGAAACTTGAGGTATTATGTGTCAGCAAAGAAGGCTCAACTCTGTCAGACTGAGGCAATTTACCTGGGGTATGTACTCAAGCAAGGCAAAAAAAATAAAAAAAGAGGATTTCCATACCTAATAGGCTCTGGATTCCTGTTTTTTTTTTTTTTTTAAATTAGTTCAGCCTCTGTTTGAGGCCATGGGAGGAAGGGGGAAGATTCCCTTTGAATGGACCCCAGGGATATAAAGGACCTTCACCTTCAAAGAAATTAAGGACGCTCTACTGAATACACCTGCTTTGGCACTACCAGACACCTCCAAACTTCCACTTATATGTAGATGAAAAGAAGAAAATGACCAAAAAGGTATTGATGCAAACCCTGGGTTCATGAAAAAGTTTTGTTGCCTACTTATCCAAAAAGCTAGACCAGTGGCTGGTCTACTTGAGTCAGGATCATTGCAGCAACAGTTTTACTAGTTAAACATTCAAACAAACTAACATTGGAGCAAACTCTTAAAGTGACCACCCCCCCATGCCACCAAGTGGCGGGGGGAGGGTTCTTAAACACCTTCCTAATAGATAGCTCTCTAATGCTTGGCTGACTCATTATCAGGGTTTGCTCTTAAACCCATCTCGTGTCCAATATACCCAAAACACTGCCTTTGAACCCTGTCAACCTGCTGCCAGACCTGAACCAGTATTTGCCCTTCCAAGATTGTCTGGACATCCTCAGCCATCTCCAGGTGATCAGACCAGATGTCAAGGATGTCCCTTTGCCAAGGGCTGAGATAACATGATATACAGATGGCAGTAGCCTTAATATTTTGATTTGGGATGCTTTTGATCAATCATTTGATGCATTTAATACATGAATTTTCTACAAGCAGTCAAATTATAATATTAGAACAGTGAAAACATTATATGTAATACTTAAAACAGAAATATAAACTATGTTCTGGAATATTAGTTATACTATAGTATTGATGAGAACTATCTAAAGAATATCTTGAAAAGAAGCTCATATGATTAGTAATTTTCATGCCTTATGGAGTGCAAATATATATTTAATTATTTCCAATCTATTTTTATTTATCTGCAAATGAAACTTGAAAATGCACAGAGTTATGTGACATTCTTTTTTTTTCCATTTTATTATTGTATTGAGAATAAGAAAAAAAAAAGATTCCGCCTCC
>NW_026068102.1:3263363-3275611 GCF_014885135.2 Alexandromys fortis
TTTTTTTTTTTTTTTTTTTTTTTTTGGTTTTTCGAGACAGGGTTTCTCTGTGGCTTTGGAGCCTGTCCTGGAACTAACTCTGTAGACCAGGCTTGTCTCGAACTCACAGAGATCCTCCTGCCTGTTTCCCGAGTGCTGGGATTAAAGGCATTATGTGACATTCTTAAATACTGACTGTTTGTTAAGGGTATGTGTTGACTAGTCTTATGTCAACATGGCGCACAAGCTAGAGTTATCTGAAAGGAGGAAAACTTAAGAAAATTTTTCCATAAGATCCAGATTTAAGGTATTTTCTTAATTAGTTCTTGATGGGGAGGGCCCAGCTCATTGTTGATGGATCCATCTCTGTGTTGGTGGTCAGGGGTCCTATAAGACTGAGCAAGCTATGGAAGCAAGTCAATAAGCAAAATCCCTTCATGGATACTGCATCAGCTCCTACCTTCAGATTTCTGCCCTTTTTGAGTTTTTGTCCTGACTTCCTTTGATGATAAATTGTGATGTGGAAGTATAAACTAAATAAACATTTTCTTCCCTGACTTGCTTTTGTTTCCTCGCATTTCATAATAGTCGTAGAACACCTATGTAAGACAAGTTGGTACCAGAAATAGGATTTTTCTGTGACAAACCTGATTATGTGGTGGGGAGTTTTGGAAAGACTGGAACTTTGGACTAGAAAAGCCACTGAGTTTTGAGAGACCAGTGGGATGTTCTGTAGTAACTTGAAAGATAAGAATGTTGAGAGCAGAGCAGATGATGGAGGTTTGGCTTGTGAAGTTTCAGAGGAAAGTTTAAAAATTCTAGCAGGTCAATTTTCTAATTTGACAGAAGGCTATGTCATTATGGTTAGCTAGAGCTGAAGAATCATCTGGGATTAACAAAATACCAAAACTACTAAAGTGAGAACTTTGCTTTGCTAGTATACAGTATGCTGGTTGGCTGGAGCTGAGAATTTAGAGGCGATTAAAACGAGACCAGTATTGTGGAAGTGAAATCTTCTGGGAAGTGTTTCTTGAAAGTCAGCACACAGAAGCTGTGCCCAATGGTGACCAAGGTTGTACTTCATGCTGGCAGTTGAATGTGGAAATGTAAGAGTCGCCGAGCAGTACTGTTTTTTTCCGGCATGAAGGGGTCAAAAAAATAAGCTGAGTCTTGGTACTGTAAGAGGCCAGGAGAGGCCAATAGGGAAGGTGAAGCATCAGTAGTAGATGAAGGCCTAGGACTGAAGAGCACCCAAAGAAATTGAAGCTCGGCACCATAAAGAGAGGCTATTGGTTAAAGTGCAGTCCAGTTGCAGCAGAAACCCCCGGTGGATTGGAGACACCAGTATCATGGGTAAATCATCAAAAACAGCAGCAGTAGTGGAGTGGAGCGAGCCAGAGTCTAGAAGGCAAGCTGTGTGTGCTGCAGATGGCAGAGCTGGAGAAGTGACACAAGCTCCATGGAGAAGCACAGAAAATTATGACTGCATCCCAGATAATTGGACATTTGAGTTATTTATACTCTATGAATTTGATTTTGTCTGGTTAAGATTGTGATTATGTCCTATTTTTTCCTCTTGAAGAAGGTATTTAAGTTAATTTTGATTTTGAAGGACCCCATAGTTTAAGGAGTTTAAATTTTTCAAATAAATTTTACATTTTTAGAGATTTAGATTTTTTAAGAGACTGACATTTAAATGTGCTTGAATTTGTAAAAACTGTGGGACATGCAAAGTTATTTATGTTTTAATGTGAGATATTGGGGATGAAGAAGAAAGAAAACGTGAGACATAATGAATGCTCATGTATTTGTGTCACAGTGACAAGGGATCAGTTGTGCTGGCTAACCTTATGCCACCTTGACACACAAATTAATCAGGAGGGTAGGAATGTTAATTGATTGGTGATTCTCAATGGAACCACCACTGAGTCCAGGAATAAATAAGACAGAAATTAAAGGCTTCCTAGAGTTCAATGAAAATAAATGCACAACATGCCCAAACTTATAGGACACATCTCTAGTGAGAAGAAGAATGTTCTCAGCACTAAGTGCCTACATTAAGATTTTGGAGAAATCCACACAAGTGATTTAACAGCACACCTGAAAACTCTAGAAGAAAAAGAAACAAACTCACCTAAGAAGGGCGGATTACAGGAAATAATCAAAATCAAGGTTGAAGATCTTCACCACCCCCGCAACAGACAAAGGTCTGATCTCCAAAATATATAAAGAACTCAAGAAACTAGACGTTAAAATGCTAATTAACCCAATTAAAAAATGGGGCACTGACCTGAACAGAGAATTCTCAACAGATGAAATTCAAATGGCTAAAAGACACTTAAGGATATGCTCAACCTCCTTAGCGATCAGGGAAATGCAAATCAAAACAACTTTGAGATATCATCTTACACCTGTCAGAATGGCTAAAATCAAAAACACCAATGATATCCTTTGCTGGAGAGGTTGTGGAGAAAGGGGTACCCTCATCCATTGCTGGTGGGAATGCAAACTTGTGCAACCACTTTGGAAAGCAGTGTGGCGGTTTCTCAGGAAATTCGGGNTATCAGAATTTTAAAGAATAGCTAATACCAATACTCATCAAGTTGTTACACACAAGAGAAACAAAAGGAATATTGCCAAATTCCTATTTTGAGGCCACCAATACCCTTATACACAAACCAAACAAAGATGAAACAAAGAAAGAGAATTACAGACCAATTTCTCTCATGAATATTGATGCAAAAATACTCAATAAAATACTAACAAAATGAATCCAAGTTTATTTTTTCTTCTCTTAGTTTGTAGCTATTATTATTACGTTTGATCTTTTAAAGAAAATCTCAATTATTGCATGCCCTGTTCTTGGGTTCTCTTCAGTTTTAACCTTTTCTTTGACTAAGTGATCCAATTCTCCAACATTATTTTGGGACCTGATATTCTCTATGCAACTTGACATAGTCTATTGATAAGGCTTTCATCAGAAATTTTTATTTGACTTTCTATAGTATTTTTTTTGAGGGGGGACAGGGGCATATATTTTGCTTTAGTGTTCCTTTAGCAATTCTATATATTCATTAAATTCTATTGCTATATCTTGAATTGTTTTTATTATTTTGTTCAACTCTGCAGTTTTCTTTCATGATTCGTTCAAATCCTCTTAGGGTTTGTTGAACATATTTGCAGTCACTATTTTGAAATCACCATCTTATTTACTAGATAAGTTCCTTTTCACAGGAAACATTACATTGTGGGTATTAGTTTCTGGGGAAGCGATGACATATTGGTTATTCATGTTTGTTCTTTGCAATGGGGCATAGACATCTAGAGTTAGGTTGTTGATGATGTTTATTAGTATGAGTATTTGGTCTCACCTTTGTTGAATGGGTGTTTCGATCAATTGTCATTATGTCAAGTAGTCAGATTATAGACCATCAAAATGATGTGTTGGGTTCAGTTATAGGCTACTCTGTGTTGATTCAAAACTTGGGTATAAGTAGTGGTCCCAGCTTAGTTAAAGATGTGTCAACTTCTGAATCTAGGAAGAAAACTTTGGTTTTTCGAGACAGGGTTTCTCTGTGGTTTTTGAGCCTGTCCTGGAACTAGTTCTTGTAGACCAGGCTGGTCTCGAACTCATAGAGATCCTCCTGCCTCTGCCTCCCCAGTGCTGGGATTAAAGGCGTGCACCACCACCGCCTGGCTTGGAAGAAAACTTTTGTAGGGATATAAGATTCTCACTACTGTTTTGTTGTTGTTTTGTTTTTTGCTTTTTTTTTTTTTTTTAAGTCTGTGAAGGGCTCAGTAAATTCTACAAAAATAGTCCTCCAGTAGCAAAGCCTGGGGTCACAGTAAGAGTTGGGAATGCTCTGTGACTATTAGACAAATAAGCCACATGGTCCTCAGGCTAAGGTAGGTGAGGTGGAGTACAGGCTGACAAAGAGAAGGGGAGGAAGGAAGTAACAGAAAGTTACAGGATAAATCCACAAATGCCAAGTTATCATGCTTCCTAGGCATGTTTTTCTTCTACCTGAATATAGTGTACAAATAATGCCAGCAACTTATCCTTATTTTATGTTTATATTTATATTTGCATTTTTACGTGTGTGTGTGTGTGTGTGTGTGTGTGTGTGTGTATTTGCAGGTCAGACACAACTTGTGGAAGTCAATGTTCTCTTTATGTTATATAGGATCTGAGGATCAAACTCAGGTTAACAGACTTTATATCAAGTTCCCCAACCTCACAAACCCAGGCAGTCTTTCTTTGATGTGGGGCTGCAGCTTACTTTTTAGGTATATCCAGCTAAATGCTTTATAACTCTTTATTTCAAAATAACTTATAAACTAAAATTCTCAATAATGATGGCGAATTTTGGGGACCAAAAATAATTGAGGTACTGGACAGAGGTTAGAAAATCATTAGTATAAATAGGAATAATTGATAAAAATCAGACTTATTCTAAAAATTAACTCTGATTTGATTTTGATAACATAAAAATGCTAAAATCAGCAATGAAAGACTACAATTAAGTCTCTTGCATTACTAATTCAGTCATCTTATAACAGCAGCAATCTTTCACAAGCAAGACAATTCACAGTATTTTTCTACTGTTCCAAACACATACTTGACTACTTTTTAAATTTTTTTCTTTTTAGTTTTCAAATAATAATGTAATTGAATCATTTCCCCTTTCTCTTTCCTCTCTCAAAACCTTCCCATATATTTCTCCATGCTTTTTCTCAGATTCATGGTCACTCTTAAATCATTTCTCACTTATTACCCATGCATGATTGTGTCCTGAGATAAAAGTCTTATTGAAATGGATGAGAAGGCACTTCTTTCCTTCCACCCGATGTTAAGCTGGGCAGAAGCTTCACTTCTTGTCTTCCTGAAGGAAAAGAATTTACACCAGGACATGGGTGGAACAAGCAGATTGCCAAGGTTAATTTTTATTAGAAAGTAATCAAAAGCACAGTATAGTCTTCAGAGTGGTGAACGGATGGAACTGAGCAGCAATGGTAATGACTTGTTCCTAGTTTCTGCTCCATTTATCTTCTAGAGCAGTCCAGAATGACCTACTTCCTGAAACAGAAATAAAATTTCACGGAAGCTGTCCTTATTTACACTATAGTCTGCTACAATTAGATACAACCATATGTATAAAAATGTAACTGTCCAAAAAAAAAGTTGAAAATTTACTACAGAAGGGGCAATGATATATTAAATATGAGTACCTGCTGGAAATTGTTGAGAGCAACTTCGTTGTTCCGCCCCACACACCAATGCTTTCTCTTTCCTATCATCTGGTTAGTTTGGTTATCTTGTACCCAGATGGAAGCCTTCTTGTTTATTTTCTTCAGTGTTCCTGACCTTCCTGTTTTGACCCTAACATTTGTTTTAACTGTAAAATTATCATTATCTATGGTTGCCACCTCCTTGCTCTAACAATATCCTCCCAGAAAAGAAAAAGCCATAAGTATTTGAATATGAAGTGACACACAATTATTGCCAGAACAGTCACTGTGTCACAGTTTCTGCATTAAGGGCAGAGCTCACAAAACACAAGGTTCCCAGAGAGCCTAGCAGTGCCAGTGGTGTAATACGCGGCCACTTTAACACTTCCTCAATAGCAATCAAAATAAAAGCAAATTGAACTTCAACTTATAGAGCCAGCACACACCCTTCAAACACATTACTCCTAACAACAGTGTCACCATCACTGGGGAACTTGTTAGTAATTCAGCATATGCATCTTGAAAGCTCACTGGGCTATTTGTTCACTTTTGAGAAGTGCTATACAAATGCTATACACTAAAAGTTGAGATCAGAGCTCTAGCACACACTTTACCAGGATATTTCATTTCACAAAAGTCAAGGTAGAAAGTGTACTTTTTCTCAAATTTATATGAAGACTATTGAGTCATTTCCATGCTCCCATGTTAAAGCCCTAAGTTGATAGTGAAATCAAAATAGCAATAGAAACTAAACTAAACTTCAATTATATTAATGACATTGATTCATTTTGTTTTACTATCTTTCTTTATCTAGTGTGTGTATGTCTCTGTGTGTGCAATGTTTGTGGGTAATTGCAGTATGCATGTGTATAGCATAAGGAGTCCAAAAACAACTTTTAGGAGTTGGTTTTCTTTTATCATTGGGATCCAGGAGTTGAATTGTGGTTAGCAGGCTTGAAGAGTGATTGCTTTAGCCTTCTTGCCAGACTTAATGATCTATTTTGATCATTTGGAGGATTTTATCGTACTAAAATGTCACTGTGTCATACTGAAAAATAGTTAGTAGTGACTAAACTTGTGAATGGAAGCTCACCCCCACCACACAAAAAAAGGTTCGCTTTCTGCTGATCTTCTTTTAACTTATTATGTTTGTATAATGTTGCTATTTATTAAACATGCTCACTACTTTCTATCCACTTCTTATTTTTCATTTTTATTAAAAATTGATTCTTTTCTCATACAATATATGCCATCGATTGATTGATTAGAAAATAAATGATAGTAGAGAGGTTGGAATGTTGCAGATCCGGAACCTATTTTCAATTTATTTTGGCCTCTATTCAAGAGGGAGACGACTAAGTCCTGCTCAGGAACCAGATGTTGCTAGGTTTCCTAATGGCTTCCTCAGAGTAGGAAGTGAGAAGGTACAATGTCAATGCCATAGACACTGGGAGTCAGGTAAAAGGCCTACAGCAGACTCACTTATTCAGCAATGCGGAGAGCCTTACCTTGCTTACTCTGCTCCCAGCAGGCTGACTGAGTTCTGGTCTGTTGACAGTGCATGGTCACCCCTCATTGAATAGACATGACAAGGACCTCTGAAAACAGCTGTTGTTAGGTCCTCAGGCAGCATCATGTGCCCCTATTGGCTAGACACAATCAGTGCCTCTGATAACAACTGTTGCTAGGCCCTCAGGCCGACTCCGGGTTGGCTCAACCTCTTGGTCTTGTAGGCCTTATATTCCTACAGGATAGGATAGTTCAATTCCCCTTAATGTCACTTCACCTTTAACAACCTGTATCTTCTGTATCTTCCTTAATTTTTTTTTAAATATTTACTTATTATGTATACAATATTCTGTCTGTATGTCTGCAGGCCAGAAGAGGGCACCAAACCTCATTACAGATGGTTGTGAGCCACCATGTGGTTGCCAAGAATTGAACTCAGGACCTTTGGGAGAGCAGGCAATGCTCTTAACCACTGAGCCATCTCTCCAGCTCCCTTAAAAATTTTTTTGAGACAGGATTTTTCTGTGTAGCCCTGGCTACCCTGGAACTCACTTTGTAGATAAGGCAGTCATCAAACTCGGAAATCCAACTGCTTCTACCTCCCAAGTGCTGGGATTAAAGTCATGTGCCACTACCACCACACTAACGTCCTGTATCTTTAGTGAGTTTTATGTCTCATAGAATATTGCTACACAGAATCTATATCCTAATTTTATCTAGGTCCTAATTTTATCATTAACAAGGACTGCAAAATTCAGAGGAGGATGTAACTAAACACTGTACATGGGCTATATCAGGCCATTATCTTAACACCTAAAAATATAGTTCACATCAATCAGGCCATTATCTTAACACCTAAAAATATAGTTCACATCAATGATATTATATTGTTTTACAATACTTTGAATTAATTGTGTGCTTAATATTTGAATTTAAGACAGTATTTATTTTTATTATTACTAGTGGTAGTGATAATATTGCTTTTGAGAAGTAGGCCAATTTTGGGGAGCCAGCAGAGTCCAGCTGTACTGACTTCCTACCAAGGTTTACCTCAGTTGCCTCAGTGTAGCAAAATGGAGTAAGTAAATTTCTAGTCTGAGAGGTATTGGAATGAACTCACACACCTGCTGTTTGAGTCATGTTCTTTGTTCTTCTACTGTTACAAATCCTCAAGCATATATAAATCCATTAAGTAATAACTTGTTAGTAATAAAATACTAATAGGAAAATTCTCAGGGCCACAGCATTCTTTGAAGATATGTAAAAATCTTATCAGTTAGTTTGTAGCTAACAGCAACTGAAGCTGTAAGGAAGTGCTGGCCGCTACAGGTTACAAAGGGAGAAAGTTAAATCACTGAGAGATCTAAGAAAAAAAAAAAAACAAAACAAAAAAACAAACAAAAAAAAAAAAACAAAGACTGCGTGCATTACTTTACACTTCTTAAGTGTGGTTAATAATATCTGGACCTGATTAGTCAATAAACAGCCCCCTTTTATCACCTGAATCTCAAGAGCTAAACAAAATAGCCTACTACATCAAACACTGGTACAAAGTGTTAATTGCTTTTTTGAATCAGTGTACCAAGGGGCTGGTGTAGAAAGATTAGAAAGCTATTGATCTCTTGAACAACTGTGCTATAACAAGGAAAGACACTTTAGTACTGCCCTAATTTGTCATAAATCTTTGAAGGATGTAGATCTAGCAAGGTCGGACATTAGCATCTATGATCTGTGAAAGTTCCTCCTATGATCACCCCACAAGGAATTCTGTCTGGCTAAATCATACTGTCAGTGAGTTAATTATAGAGAACAGGTTTCTAAGTTTTTTTTTTTATTGTAGTGTTGGACAAAAGGTTTGTTTGTCTTATTTTATTTGTCAATATTAAATAGTTTTGGGGAAAAGTCATACTATTAACAGAACACAGGAGAATTGTGCCTGACATATGAGGAATACACTGCTTAGGAGTCCCAAAGTTGAGTTAGAAGGGGAAAATGTTGATACACAAGAGAGTTTGCAGCTAGAGACAGCCAGCTATTCAAAAAGCAGTATTTTCCACAGGCTGTACCTATGTGAATTTAACTTTCATAAGATGTCTAAATCTCATGGGTTGGCCTTCTAAATGTCAGCTGATTTACTGAGTATCCTTGTGGATTTCATAAGGTAATGTTCATGGTAAACAAGTTCTACCACTGAGATGCATCCCTTCCCTATATTTTTACTCTATGCTTTAACACATGGATCTCACTAAGTTGCTCAGACCAGTTTTGGACTCAGGGATTGCTTTCAATTTGTGATCTTTGTGCCGTAGTTTCTAGAGTTACTATGCTTATTGGTCTCTGCTACTATAGATGGATAAGATATTTTATATTTCCTAATATGTATTAGATACAAGTTCTACATTTATTTTTGGAGACCTCTGGACTCAGGAAAATGCTATATTTCATAGTCTTCCTTTCTTTTGAGGCTTCCAATTTGTTTAGATATTAGATAAATAACTATGACTAATTGCAAACTATCATTTAAGTATGTCTCACTACAATTTCTAAGTCTTGTGTCTAGTTCTTAGCTATTTTTTCTTTTTTTTAGATTAAAACATTTTATTTTATTTTTTGCTTTATAAATAATATCATTCAAAATTTCCACCTCCTCCCCTCCTCTCATTTCCCTCCAACTCCTCCACTTCTCCCCGCCCCCACAGTCCTAAGAGAGGGCAGGGTACCCTGCCCTATGGGAAGTCCAAGGCCCTCCCGCCTCCATGCAAGCCTAGGAAGGTGTGCATCCAAACAGACTAGGAACCCAAAAAGCCAGTACATGCAATAGAGACAAATCCCAGTGCCATTATCATTGGCTCCTCAGTCAGCCCCCATTGCCAGCCACATTCAGAGAGTCCGGTTTAATCACATGCTCTATTCAATGAATATTGTATCAAGGGAAAAATTGCTCAACATTTTATATAAACATGTCTAATCACAAACTATCATTTCAGTGTATCTCACTACAATTTCTATGTCTTGTGTCTAGTATTTAGCTAATATTATATTCAATGAGTAATTCATCAAAGGAAAATTGTTAAACATTTTATTGGAAAGGATTTCTTATAACAAAAAATACTAAAAATACAACAATTCAAAAAGAAGGAAGGAAAGTGACATAAAAAGTTGGAAAAATGAAATAAGGACAAAGCTTGTTTAGTTTACTTATATAGCACATCCTATGAAAATTATTAATTTCATAAATTTGAGTTCAGGTTTCCTAACAGCCAAGAGCAAGAAAAAAAAAACAATGTAGATAAATTACAGATATCTGAGGTTTTTGAGAAATATATTTTATTTTATAATTCTTAATAAAAGGAAAAATGATAAAACAGTTATAAAGAGTGATCTGCCTTATGTTTAACAATACATCATATTTGAAGCATTTAGATGAAGGTCCTATAAGAAGTAAAAGTATATAGGCCTTGGAAGTGCCCATCGTTGGGGAACCACATAGTGGCTCACTTGATAAGTTCTCAAGGAAATCTGACTCCAAATACAAGAAGATAGCTTTTAGTTAGTTTCTTTAAATTAATTCAAGTAATTAAATTCAAATATCCTCTAGGTGCCAAAGTCTTATTATTTAGGAAGTAAACAGATGACAAGCAAGTAGGACATAATAGAATCACTAATACTTTCTCACATCCATAAAAGCATTTGCCATTCAGATTCAGGGTTTTGCTTCCTGTTTGTACAATATTTTTCAGGATAAAAAAATTGTGCACGCACATGTACACACACACAGAATCTTGAGTATTTTATAGCATTTGTTCTTCTGAGAAGTAGGGTTGCTTCCACTTGTCTCATATTGAGTAGGCAAGAATTCAACATTTACATACCTCTTGACCCATGAAACTCAACAGGAAACAGGTAACCCCTGTCCTTGTAAATTCCAATAATGTTGGACACTCTTATTAAATATTCAAATCTCTTCTGACCCCAAATTCCAGACATAAAGTAGAAAGTTTCTATTTAATATGTATATAATTTTATAAGCCAAATGAAGAATTTAACATTTCGCTGTTTTAAACCGATTGTATTTAAATCTCTACAAACATTATAACCATTCACTTAAAAATTCCTCAACACCAAGTTTTTGAGAGAGGCTGAATACATTTAGAAAAGCAATCAGAGCCCTGTGCAACTGGGTGATAACCATAAAAGTGAGCTGTGAGAGACATAACTTACTCAGCATTATCAGAGCATTTTTGAGTATGCTCAAGCAGTGTCTCCTAAAGGCTAAAATATGTAACTTTATGCATACATGAAGCACTCAAGCAGATATCTTTTTGTTAATTAAAAAGAAATATACATGTATATATGTATATACATATGTAACCTGGCTTAAAACATTTTAAAATTGTAGTCATTCAATTTTAAAAATAGCTATAATTATGGCATAAAATTAAAATTAAATTTCAGACAACCTTTATAGCAGTAGAAGTTGACAGTGTCTTCATCTGATTAGTGCTGATGCGTGCTGTTTTGGCAATATTGTAAATACACACACACACATACACAGACACACACCTGTACACACACATGCATGCACACACACACATACTTGTTGACATGAATTCCTAAAGACATTAACAACTTTTGGTAAATATCCAATATAATTTGATGAATGCTTTCAGTTTCAGCGAATCAGGTTCAAAGTAGAAGTATCACGAGTTTGAGGTCACTTTGCGCCCTATAGCAAGACTTTATGTCAACAGTACAATTTCTTATGTGAAATTACTTAGAGTTTATATGTAAATCAGCATTAAATTATATGCTCATATTCAGATATTTATGAAGTTGTTTTGTACCTTGAATGAATAACTCAACATTAAAAGATCCCAAGTGGTTAGCCCTGAAATCACATACACACCTACCATTATACAGACTGATTTATTTATATCCGTATCTATATCTATGTACATATACATCTATATCATCTATCTATTTATATATTTTCTATCTATCTATCTATCTATCTGTCTGTCTGTCTGTCTGTCTGTCTATCTATCTATCTATCTATCTATCTATGTATCTATCTAAAACAAAGAAGTAGAGGAAATAAGAGAGAGAGGAGGAAGTTGCATGAGAACGGTTAGAGGGAAAAAAATAAAGAAAAATGTAATTATATTTTAATTCAATTTGTTTTTTAGAAAATTAAAACAATAAATTCTTTGCTTAATTAAAAATATCTTGTAGAATGGCCTGGTGGTATATAGAGCACAGCAGTAAGTAGCTAGTATAAATGAATAGTGGATTCCAACTGGAATACCACCTAAATATATTATGGGTTGAGTTGTAATTTTCAAAAAATTTGTGTGTTGAAGCCCTAAATCCAAGTGCCTCAGCTTACCTGTAATTTTATCTGGAAAGAGGTTCATTGTAGATGTAATTTTTTAGACTTAATTCCTTCTGGATAGGGTACCACCCAATCTACAAAGTGTTGTAGTGTTCTTATAAAAGGGAAGTATAGGTTATAGACAAACACACACACACAC
>NW_026068102.1:3278793-3362929 GCF_014885135.2 Alexandromys fortis
GGGAGAGAAGGGAATGTGGGAGGGAATTGATAGAATACAAATAATTTAAAGACAGGAAAAACTGAGTTCTAGTTACCCTGTTGGTTACTTCATATTCCTGGAGATAGCTCAGTGCTCCTGGGCTTTGCTCTGATCCCTTGGAGTTTTCTGTATCAGGCCTAATTTGGCCTAGGTTAGTGGCTTTGACCTGTTTCTATAAATCCTGGTCTAGATTCCCCTCATGCAGAAATCACGGGCTTGGATTTGGTCCTGCAAAGGTTCTGGCTCTGGTCTACTTCCTCAGAGTTCCCAGGCGTGGGTGAACCCAGACCTGCAGAGGACCTGGCTCAAGCTTACTCCCTCTGAGGTCCTAGACTCATGCTCAGACTTGAAGAGGTTTCTGGTTCCTGCCTATTTCCTTTGATGTCCCAGACCAATGCCCATACTAACAGAGGTCCTGGCTCAGACCTCCTCCCTCTAAGGTCCCAGATTCACACCTGTCCCTGCAAAGATCTCTGGTTCCTGCCTACTCCCTCGGAGGTTCCAGATTCACTTCCAGACTGGTAGAGGTCCTGGCTCAGGCCCAGTTCCTCAGAGGTCTTAGACTCATGCCCAGACCCATAGGAGTCTTGGCTTAGGTCTACTCCCTTGAAGGATCCAGACTCATGGCTCTGGCTCATTCACTCAGCAGGTTACTCTCCTATACCTGTTCTTGTGGAGTTTGCTGTATCTGGTCTGCTCTGGACCAGGTCATTGCGTCAATCCTGGTCTGCCAGTGTCCTAGGACTGAATTAGCTTCCAACTCCTGCTCCCATGGAGCTTGCTTCCTCAGACCCACTCCAGCCTAGGTAGATTGTTCAGTCCTACTACTGTGGAATTTGTTGCTTCAGTCCTGCTCTAGCCCAAGGTGGAGTACATTGCTTTAGGTCTATTTTGGCATAGGTTACTGGCTTTGATCTGTTCCTGTAAATCTTGGTCTGGATCCACTCCTACAGAGGTCCCTGGCTTGCAGTTGGTCCTGCAAAGGTCTCTGGGTCCAGTTTACTGCCTCGGAGTTTCCAGGCTCAGGTGCACCCAGATCCACAGAGGACCTGGCTCAGGCTTACTCCCTCAGAGGTCCCAGACTCATGATTGGACCTTCAGAGGTTTTAGATTGCTGCCTATTTACTTTGATGTCTCAGACCAATACCTGGATCCACAGAGGTCCTGGCTCAAACCTACTCTACTCCCTCTGAGGTCTCAGACTCACTCTATATTTTATAGTATGACAAATGGCAAGCTTTAGCTTTGGTTCAATTCAACAATTACAATTCAGTTTACTAATCAGTGCTAGTTAACAATATTTCTTTTAGGAAGGGATATTGAAAGAAAGAAGGAGATGGAGAAAGACAAGGTACAGAAGCTGGATATGATTTTGGTCACTTTTTCACAACATGGTTATTTTCTTGGATATTTTATCAGTTAGGCATATGACAGAAAACTAACACTAAACCTAGGTGTCAGAGAAAATTATTAAAACATTTGTCTTCAAATATCACAAATAACTGCAATTGTAATTAAATGAAGTTTCTACATATGAACAATTTTATAGACCCATATAGTACTCAGGGAAATTTATGGTGCTGTAGTTAATATCACACAGATCTGACACTAAGTTTATAAATACTCAAGGAAGTGAACAAAGGTACTCTAACTTTTGGATTTTATCCAAGTTTTAATGGAGAGAAAAAAGAGCAGCAACTCTATAGAAGAGACAAACAATTCTTTACTTTCTTTTGCTGTTTTTATCAGTTGTTTGAAAAACACTAGAAACTGATGTGAGATTTTTTTATATATTATTGTTCAAGAGCTTGGCTTTCTGATTTTAGCTGCAGTCTTTCTTATTTTAGCTATTCTTTCAGAAAGATCTTTCCAATGTGTGTTAGAGTGGAGTTACAAAAGTTGTCTAATAAATGTAGCCCTTTATTTTCCTGCCCCACCTGATTTTTACTATCAACTGCATTCATATCAGCATTGATCATCTTGCATCACAAATTTTGAGGCCTTGGATACACCAACATCTATTTGGCTGGGAGGGAGTGAGGCAGACAGGATGCTTTAGGCTCTTCAACATTTTTGTGGTATTTTATTAGAACTTACTTGACAAATTTCTGATATTATTTTTCCATAGTATATTCAGTGTACTTATTCTTCTCTTCAGTTTCAAATATTCCTTGAAGTATCCTATGTAGAAGCAATTTATTTGTATTGAATTTATATTATTATGGTTTTATCATAGAAAGTTTTTATTTTCTTCAATTATGGTGGTTTTGCTGAGGATAGTAGTCAATGTTGGCAATCTTTCTAAATAAGAACTTGTCTTTCAAGTTCTTCTGAGTTTATCCATTTCTGATGAATAGTGAATTGTTATGTCAGTTGTTCTGTGTTTATATGTGACCTGACTCTTCTCTGTGGCATTCAGTACCTTTTCCTTCCTCTGTGCTTTTAGTGTTTTTAGCTATAATATGTTATTAGGAGTTTCTTTTCTAGTTCTATTTGTATGTCATTTTTACCTGGATAGACATCTCTTTCTCTTGATTTGGGAATTTTTTCCATGACTTTACTGAAAATATTTTCAATACCCTCATCTTGGATTTCTTCTCCTGTTTTTATAATTTATAGTTCTTTTCATGTGTTTCAAATGTTTCCCATGTTGTATACACTTAAATACTTTTTTCATTGTGTTTGACTGAATGATACAACCTTACATAATCTCAAGCCCTAATATTTTCTTAGTCACATAATACATCCTATTGGAAAGGATTTTCACTAATTTATCATTTGGTTAATAATTTCATTTTAGTTTTACTTCCACAATTTTAGCTTCTGATTGAACTCTAGTTTCATATTTTGAATTGCTTCACTTAGTCTTGTTTGTTTCTATTATTTCAGAACTTAATGACTATCCTCTTTGAGGTGTTACAATGTCTTTATAAGCATTCTTTTGAACTTTTTGTCAAGAAGTTCCAAGCTGCTTTCATTGGCACCATTATTTTGGGATTGTTAGATTTTGTAAGAGATGTTTTGTCTTCATATTTTCATTTATTTGCTGGAACTTAACTATAGTTATGTTTTTGGTTGAATCTGTTTCCTTCCTTCCTTCTCCCTTTCCTTCTTTCTTTCCTTTTTTCTTGTCTTCCTTTTCTTCTTGTTCAGTTTTTCTTTCTCTTTATGAAGACATTTTCAATGTACAAAAGATAAAGTCATAATATCCTTCTCCATGAATATTATTTGAGCTTGTGCACCATCTCCCTACGCTTCTCTGGATAATCAACTATTGTCAGATGTAGTAATTGTTATCCAAAGGTCAACATACACTACCCCTGACTGGTATTTGTTCTGCATAATGTGGTTTTGCTAACTGCAACTCATTGTTCTAACCAATGTCAGATCTGGCCTATGCCAAGTTTGTGTGTGCTTAGAAAACCTTATACCAACTAAGTATATATACCAGTCTTAAGAAATATTTTAAAATTCAATTCATGTTTTATGTTCTATTTGGAACACCTAGAAGAAAAAGTAAATGTATGTTTCCATAGCAAAGTTGTTCTTTATTTTCTTGTCCCTTAAGCACTAGCAGCAAGTAATCATGCTCAAAGAAGCTCCTGACTAAGGATTTATTTCAGACTAAATAGATTTTAAATTAATCCATAAAACCAAATAAGAACTAATGTAATTGTGAATAATTAGGAAAGAGAAGGAAAACAATTTTGTGATGATTTCCCATTGGGTTTAAGCATATTTTATTGTGCCTCTACACATGGATTGCTGAACCCTTCCCTTCTTTGAATAAACGCGGTTATAGTATCTGATACTCTCAAAATACAAAATGAGAAATATTCCACTACTTTCGATCTAAATCAAGTTGTTAAACCACTCACATACCATTTCAAAAGATTGTAATGTTAGTATGAGGCAGAATTGTTGAGCACCTATTTTCAGTCTATATGTGATGGTAGTCATTCAGTAATTGGAACAGAGTATGCGTTGGTGTGTGTTATTGGTAGTCTTCTGGAGGAGCAATTAAGTGCTTGACTTCAAATCAAAAGCCAAGGAGTCATAAGTGGTATAAAGGAATGTTGTCCCACATTCCTTATTGATCATTACCATGGGAACTTGTATTTGCCTTCATTACTTTGATGGCTCTGAAATATGGTCATTTTGATAGTCAATATCTTTCCAAACTAGATGTCCTCTTTATGCACGTTGAAACTTTAATAATGCTAACTGCTAAAATCCAATGCCAACATGAATTTGAATCACATAATTTTCTTTTAGAATATAATTATCCAGAGAACTTAAACAACAATGAGGACACTAAGAGAGACTTACATAGATCCAATTTACATGAGAAGTAGAAAAAGACAAGATCTCCTGAGTAAATTGGGAGCATGGGGACCTTGGGGGAGGGTTGAAGGGGGGAGTGGAGAGGGGGAGGGGAGCAGAGAAAAATGTAGAGCTCAATAAAAATCAATAAAAAAAGAAAAAAGTAATAAAATGAGATTGACAGGGACAGGAGAATAAAGAGAATTCCAATAAGCCAACAAACAAACATATATATTTGAAATATATTTAATTATTTGGATAATGAAATTCTAATGAGATGATTGATGAGTTCACTGTGATTAGGGATTTGTGGATTCATAACAAAATTGTTCATACGTCTGTTATACACAATGGGCAAGAATATGGTGCAGGGAACACTCCCATGTGGTTGACATTGCAAGTTCATTTCTTGGAACTAAAGAGATTTAGTTTATTGAAGAAGCCATAAATGTATTTTACCATAAAGCAGAAAAACATTAAATCTCATTTCATAGGAAATTTACAGTGTTCCATCTGTGAAGAAATATTCAGAGCTGTTATAAAATTTTGAAGCCTTTATTGTGGTAGAAATGATTATTTTTGGTTGACACATTGCAGTCATAATACATTGCTTTTAATTTTCAGAAATTTAAAATTAATCACTAACACTGTTTATAGAATGTTCTCTTTTGTGCATGGCAATAAAGAAAACAAAAACTGAGAATTATTGAATTAGTGTATACTAATTGTTTATATTTTATATAAAGTTTTATTTTAGGACATGTGTTTAACTATGTTTATAGCAATATTGTTTGTCATAGCCAGTATCTGGAAACAACCTAGATGTCCTTCAACTGAAGAATGGATAAAGAAAATGTGGTCCATTTACACAATGGTGTACTACTCAGTGATTAAAAAAAAATGACATCTTGAAATTTGCAACCAAATGGATGGATCTAGAAAAAAACATACCAAGTGAGGGAACCCAGATTCAAAAAGACAAATATAATATATACTCATTCGTAAGTGGCTTTTAGACAAAACGCAAAGAAAAACCAACCTCCAGCTTCAGAGAACCTAGACATCAAAGAGGACCTTAAGAGAGACGTACATGGATCTAAATATGAAGGAGGAAAAGATAAGATTTCCTGAGTAAACTGATCACAGAGAGGGTAGAAGAAGATAGGGAGGGGAGTGGACAAAAATGTATAGCTCAATAAAAAAATAAATAAAAGAAATTGATCAAAACTTTGAGTATCTTCATCAACTGTGTTCAATATGTGTTTTCTTTAAGGACATTAATTGAAAATCATAATATGTCAGGGATCCCACCAAGCAGATCTTTAACATATGCCAAGCGTATGTGCTACTATAAAAATCAGAGTTATAGAAACTTCAGGGTGTTTACTACTCTTACTTTGTTTCTGTAAAACAACCTATAACAAACTATCACAGTACTGCAAGAAAATCTATACTATTTGTAAAGTAGATAACCATAGCATATCATTTCTTCATTACTTAGTAGATATTCACAATGGTCAATGCACTATGGTCCCCTCTAGTGGTTAGCTTTATTTGTCAATCTAACTTGGGAAGAAAGAATCAATGAAGCACTGTCTAGATCAGGCTAGTGTNACCTACTCTACTCCCTCTGAGGTCTCAGACTCACTCTATATTTTATAGTATGACAAATGGCAAGCTTTAGCTTTGGTTCAATTCAACAATTACAATTCAGTTTACTAATCAGTGCTAGTTAACAATATTTCTTTTAGGAAGGGATATTGAAAGAAAGAAGGAGATGGAGAAAGACAAGGTACAGAAGCTGGATATGATTTTGGTCACTTTTTCACAACATGGTTATTTTCTTGGATATTTTATCAGTTAGGCATATGACAGAAAACTAACACTAAACCTAGGTGTCAGAGAAAATTATTAAAACATTTGTCTTCAAATATCACAAATAACTGCAATTGTAATTAAATGAAGTTTCTACATATGAACAATTTTATAGACCCATATAGTACTCAGGGAAATTTATGGTGCTGTAGTTAATATCACACAGATCTGACACTAAGTTTATAAATACTCAAGGAAGTGAACAAAGGTACTCTAACTTTTGGATTTTATCCAAGTTTTAATGGAGAGAAAAAAGAGCAGCAACTCTATAGAAGAGACAAACAATTCTTTACTTTCTTTTGCTGTTTTTATCAGTTGTTTGAAAAACACTAGAAACTGATGTGAGATTTTTTTATATATTATTGTTCAAGAGCTTGGCTTTCTGATTTTAGCTGCAGTCTTTCTTATTTTAGCTATTCTTTCAGAAAGATCTTTCCAATGTGTGTTAGAGTGGAGTTACAAAAGTTGTCTAATAAATGTAGCCCTTTATTTTCCTGCCCCACCTGATTTTTACTATCAACTGCATTCATATCAGCATTGATCATCTTGCATCACAAATTTTGAGGCCTTGGATACACCAACATCTATTTGGCTGGGAGGGAGTGAGGCAGACAGGATGCTTTAGGCTCTTCAACATTTTTGTGGTATTTTATTAGAACTTACTTGACAAATTTCTGATATTATTTTTCCATAGTATATTCAGTGTACTTATTCTTCTCTTCAGTTTCAAATATTCCTTGAAGTATCCTATGTAGAAGCAATTTATTTGTATTGAATTTATATTATTATGGTTTTATCATAGAAAGTTTTTATTTTCTTCAATTATGGTGGTTTTGCTGAGGATAGTAGTCAATGTTGGCAATCTTTCTAAATAAGAACTTGTCTTTCAAGTTCTTCTGAGTTTATCCATTTCTGATGAATAGTGAATTGTTATGTCAGTTGTTCTGTGTTTATATGTGACCTGACTCTTCTCTGTGGCATTCAGTACCTTTTCCTTCCTCTGTGCTTTTAGTGTTTTTAGCTATAATATGTTATTAGGAGTTTCTTTTCTAGTTCTATTTGTATGTCATTTTTACCTGGATAGACATCTCTTTCTCTTGATTTGGGAATTTTTTCCATGACTTTACTGAAAATATTTTCAATACCCTCATCTTGGATTTCTTCTCCTGTTTTTATAATTTATAGTTCTTTTCATGTGTTTCAAATGTTTCCCATGTTGTATACACTTAAATACTTTTTTCATTGTGTTTGACTGAATGATACAACCTTACATAATCTCAAGCCCTAATATTTTCTTAGTCACATAATACATCCTATTGGAAAGGATTTTCACTAATTTATCATTTGGTTAATAATTTCATTTTAGTTTTACTTCCACAATTTTAGCTTCTGATTGAACTCTAGTTTCATATTTTGAATTGCTTCACTTAGTCTTGTTTGTTTCTATTATTTCAGAACTTAATGACTATCCTCTTTGAGGTGTTACAATGTCTTTATAAGCATTCTTTTGAACTTTTTGTCAAGAAGTTCCAAGCTGCTTTCATTGGCACCATTATTTTGGGATTGTTAGATTTTGTAAGAGATGTTTTGTCTTCATATTTTCATTTATTTGCTGGAACTTAACTATAGTTATGTTTTTGGTTGAATCTGTTTCCTTCCTTCCTTCTCCCTTTCCTTCTTTCTTTCCTTTTTTCTTGTCTTCCTTTTCTTCTTGTTCAGTTTTTCTTTCTCTTTATGAAGACATTTTCAATGTACAAAAGATAAAGTCATAATATCCTTCTCCATGAATATTATTTGAGCTTGTGCACCATCTCCCTACGCTTCTCTGGATAATCAACTATTGTCAGATGTAGTAATTGTTATCCAAAGGTCAACATACACTACCCCTGACTGGTATTTGTTCTGCATAATGTGGTTTTGCTAACTGCAACTCATTGTTCTAACCAATGTCAGATCTGGCCTATGCCAAGTTTGTGTGTGCTTAGAAAACCTTATACCAACTAAGTATATATACCAGTCTTAAGAAATATTTTAAAATTCAATTCATGTTTTATGTTCTATTTGGAACACCTAGAAGAAAAAGTAAATGTATGTTTCCATAGCAAAGTTGTTCTTTATTTTCTTGTCCCTTAAGCACTAGCAGCAAGTAATCATGCTCAAAGAAGCTCCTGACTAAGGATTTATTTCAGACTAAATAGATTTTAAATTAATCCATAAAACCAAATAAGAACTAATGTAATTGTGAATAATTAGGAAAGAGAAGGAAAACAATTTTGTGATGATTTCCCATTGGGTTTAAGCATATTTTATTGTGCCTCTACACATGGATTGCTGAACCCTTCCCTTCTTTGAATAAACGCGGTTATAGTATCTGATACTCTCAAAATACAAAATGAGAAATATTCCACTACTTTCGATCTAAATCAAGTTGTTAAACCACTCACATACCATTTCAAAAGATTGTAATGTTAGTATGAGGCAGAATTGTTGAGCACCTATTTTCAGTCTATATGTGATGGTAGTCATTCAGTAATTGGAACAGAGTATGCGTTGGTGTGTGTTATTGGTAGTCTTCTGGAGGAGCAATTAAGTGCTTGACTTCAAATCAAAAGCCAAGGAGTCATAAGTGGTATAAAGGAATGTTGTCCCACATTCCTTATTGATCATTACCATGGGAACTTGTATTTGCCTTCATTACTTTGATGGCTCTGAAATATGGTCATTTTGATAGTCAATATCTTTCCAAACTAGATGTCCTCTTTATGCACGTTGAAACTTTAATAATGCTAACTGCTAAAATCCAATGCCAACATGAATTTGAATCACATAATTTTCTTTTAGAATATAATTATCCAGAGAACTTAAACAACAATGAGGACACTAAGAGAGACTTACATAGATCCAATTTACATGAGAAGTAGAAAAAGACAAGATCTCCTGAGTAAATTGGGAGCATGGGGACCTTGGGGGAGGGTTGAAGGGGGGAGTGGAGAGGGGGAGGGGAGCAGAGAAAAATGTAGAGCTCAATAAAAATCAATAAAAAAAGAAAAAAGTAATAAAATGAGATTGACAGGGACAGGAGAATAAAGAGAATTCCAATAAGCCAACAAACAAACATATATATTTGAAATATATTTAATTATTTGGATAATGAAATTCTAATGAGATGATTGATGAGTTCACTGTGATTAGGGATTTGTGGATTCATAACAAAATTGTTCATACGTCTGTTATACACAATGGGCAAGAATATGGTGCAGGGAACACTCCCATGTGGTTGACATTGCAAGTTCATTTCTTGGAACTAAAGAGATTTAGTTTATTGAAGAAGCCATAAATGTATTTTACCATAAAGCAGAAAAACATTAAATCTCATTTCATAGGAAATTTACAGTGTTCCATCTGTGAAGAAATATTCAGAGCTGTTATAAAATTTTGAAGCCTTTATTGTGGTAGAAATGATTATTTTTGGTTGACACATTGCAGTCATAATACATTGCTTTTAATTTTCAGAAATTTAAAATTAATCACTAACACTGTTTATAGAATGTTCTCTTTTGTGCATGGCAATAAAGAAAACAAAAACTGAGAATTATTGAATTAGTGTATACTAATTGTTTATATTTTATATAAAGTTTTATTTTAGGACATGTGTTTAACTATGTTTATAGCAATATTGTTTGTCATAGCCAGTATCTGGAAACAACCTAGATGTCCTTCAACTGAAGAATGGATAAAGAAAATGTGGTCCATTTACACAATGGTGTACTACTCAGTGATTAAAAAAAATGACATCTTGAAATTTGTAACCAAATGGATGGATCTAGAAAAAAACATACCAAGTGAGGGAACCCAGATTCAAAAAGACAAATATAATATATACTCATTCGTAAGTGGCTTTTAGACAAAACGCAAAGAAAAACCAACCTCCAGCTTCAGAGAACCTAGACATCAAAGAGGACCTTAAGAGAGACGTACATGGATCTAAATATGAAGGAGGAAAAGATAAGATTTCCTGAGTAAACTGATCACAGAGAGGGTAGAAGAAGATAGGGAGGGGAGTGGACAAAAATGTATAGCTCAATAAAAAAATAAATAAAAGAAATTGATCAAAACTTTGAGTATCTTCATCAACTGTGTTCAATATGTGTTTTCTTTAAGGACATTAATTGAAAATCATAATATGTCAGGGATCCCACCAAGCAGATCTTTAACATATGCCAAGCATATGTGCTACTATAAAAATCAGAGTTATAGAAACTTCAGGGTGTTTACTACTCTTACTTTGTTTCTGTAAAACAACCTATAACAAACTATCACAGTACTGCAAGAAAATCTATACTATTTGTAAAGTAGATAACCATAGCATATCATTTCTTCATTACTTAGTAGATATTCACAATGGTCAATGCACTATGGTCCCCTCTAGTGGTTAGCTTTATTTGTCAATCTAACTTGGGAAGAAAGAATCAATGAAGCACTGTCTAGATCAGGCTAGTGTAAGGTCATGTCTGTGAAGGAATATTTTGATTATATTAATTGAGATAAAAAAACCCACACAGTGTGCAGAGAACCAGTCCCAGAATTTTGTTTCTGGATGTTGTAAAGCAGAGGGAGTTTGTACACAAGTATACATGGGTTCTTAAATCCGTTTATTCCTGCTCTTGAGTGTAGATATGATGTGATTCACTTTTTAAGGTCCTGCCATCATGACACTTCCAAAATGAGGGACTATAATCTGGAAATGTGAACTAAAATAAACCTTTTCTCCCATAATGTGCTTGTTGTAAATGTATTTTATCACAACAGCAGAGAGAAAAGTGGGATAGAGTAGGAACTAAAACGAGGAGAGTCATTGACCTGATAAACCTGATTTAAAAAGTTTTAGCATAACTTGAACATCCTTTTGAGTGAAATGTGGTGGAGTTTGGAACTCTGGGCTCCTGGTAGGTAGGACACACCCTAGTGGATGGCTCCACACCCAAGTGTCTATCACAAAGTGATTCTATGTAGTCGAAACAACATTTTTTTCCCAAAAGAATATAAAATTAGGTGGGAAGAGAGTGGCAATGTGGATCAGTGAGGAGCTGAGGAAAGGGGTGACTATAATCCGAATATTTTATATGAAATTCTCAAGATTTAATGCAATATTTTGTTTACTCGCTGCCTTCTTAGATTATTGTCTCTTTAAATAATGAACAACTTAAAAGTTTAAAAATAAAAATAGACGTGTCTGCTTCTTTTTTTTCTAGGAGACAGACACAGAGTCCCACATTGGAGCACCGGATTGAAACCCCAAGATCCAAATCAGGAGCAGAAGGAGAGAGAGCATGAGCAAGGAATTCAGGACTGCGAGGGGTGCACCCATACACTGAGACAATGGTGATGTTCTATCGGGAACTCACCAAGGCCAGCTGGCCTGGGTCTGAAAAAGCCTGGGTTAAAACCGGTCTTGCTGAACATAGCGGACAATGAGGACCACTGAGACCTCAAGAACAGTGGCAATAGGTTTTTGATCCTACTGCACCTATTGGTTTTGTGGGAGCCTAGGCAGTTTGGATGCGCACCTTACTAGACCTGGATAAAGGTGGGTGGTCCTCGGACTTCCCACAGGGCAGGGAACCCTGATTGCTCTTTGGACTGACGAGGGAGGGGGACTTGATTGGGGGAGGGGGAGGGAAAGGGGAGGCGGCTGGGGGGAAGAGACAGAAATCTTAAATAAATAAATAAATCAATAAAAAAGTTCTGTGGAGGGGGTTTGTGTTCATTTTTCTGTTTTAGCAGACTTCAGAGTAACTTACTACACCGACGAGACTAGAACACAGGGGTGAAGGTTCTGTGTAGACATCATCTCAATCTCTCTACATTCAGTGAACTGTGTGGATGGGTCACCTTATCCACTGTAGAGAGCAACTCTCTTTCCTAACATCAGCCTGAGTTGTGTGGGGATTTTCATGAGATCCACTTGACCAACAGCTCAACAGAATGCACCCCAGTCCCACAACTTGGAGCTATGTCATTGGGAACTCAAGAGGTGCACAGTTCAGAATACATATCCCCCATTATTAGAAGTCCTCAATAGGATCATGTTAATGGATTCCAGGAAGATTTCACTGCACTAGATTTCCAAACCATCCTTCAGATACCTCTATAGAATTTATGGAAAACTGTTCAGTGGTTAACCTAACCATGGTGGTTATGTCTTGGGGAGGTAGAGCCCCAAGGACTATATTTCTTGAGGACCTTATTCTGTTAGTGAGTATAACTCTGCTTATTGACCTTGAGGTCACCATGTCCTTCATAATCTGTGTATTTTATGCAAACTCTAAAGGAATTTCCAGCCACTTAGTGCCATCTCTACTTAGAATGAGAGCAATTGAATTTTTTCAAGCATTACTGCTGTAACAGATTAATGATTGAACTGTCACCCTTAGAATCAATTTAGAGATATAGACTGTTAGTAAAGTTATGTGAAGGTGTTTTTGTTAATGGTTTTGATGGAGAAAATTGTGGGGAACAATTTGAAGTTTAAAGTATCACACTTTGGTTAGTTGAGTGAGGGCCTCATTGAGGTTAAGGAACAAGAACAAAGGCAGGTTATTAATATCTGATACACCTTTCTTGCTAAAGATGCATTGGTGACCAAAGGCAGATTTCTTGTACTCACTTTTGTCCTCAAATATGTGGTATGATTTAATAAAAATATTTCATGGTGAGGTGTGCAGTCTGAGAAGATAATGTTGAAATGACTGCTTTGTATATATAAAAGTTTAGATTTTAGAGTCTCTTAAAATTTTCCATAAGATTACCTTTTGAGGTAAATAATAAAATGATTGATTCTTTCTTTGTAACCAAATACAGCTGCCTTCCAGTACAAAAGTACCTTTCTGAAACATACTTTATGTGCTTAAAACTTCTTTAATCAATTATAAAAGAAATGTTGCTTTGGGGTGAAGATGTTATGGAGAGAAAATTAATACAAAGAAAGATGTTTAACTACTGTGGGCTTCTCAGAAAAACATGTAACATGTGATCATAATGTGATTTCTTCCTGTGTAAAGATTCTAATTTGTTTTTAAAAATATGTAACTTTTTTGGTTGTGAAGTAATATTTTCTTTCACATAAATTTTTGTATTAGGAGGTATAAAAGAGATACAAGAAAAATAAGAGAATTAGAAGGAAAACATCAGGGAAGATGTAGGAGGAAAATATTAGGAAATATATAAAAAGAAAACATCAAAAAAGAAGGGGAAGCAAAGATGTAGAAGGAAAGGTCAGAGAAGATATAGAAGGAGAACAACTGAGAAGAAGAAGAAAGAGGGGGAGGAGGAAAACGTCAGGGTGTAAGAACAGAAGAAAATAAAATGAAGAGTTAAGCTTTGGCCCACAGAAAAGTCTCTCCTCTCTCTCTCTCTCTCTCTCTCTCTCTCTCTCTCTCTCTCTCTCTCTCTCTCTCTCTCTCTCTCGTGTGTGTGTGTGTGTGTGTGTGTGTGTGTGTGAAATTGGCCTGTTTTTCTGTCTTGCTGAGGGAGGATCCCTCTGCACATTCCCAAATTCTGGCCATCTCTCTCTGCACTCTTTATCTCTCCATCCCATCTCCTCTGCTCCACCTGATTCTTCCCACTCCTGTCCCCAGTTCACCCAAAAATCTGTTCTATTCCCCCTTCTTAGGAAGAGACATGCATGACTCATAGGGGTCTATGGATTGTAGCTTGGTTAACAACTAATACCCACTAAGTGAATGCATACCATATTTGGAAAATAAATTCTTAATTAGAGAATGGACAAAACCTTTCTGCATTCATGGGAAGCTACCAACATTCCTATTGAAATGATAAAAAATATGTTTAGAGCTATGTAAATAAGCTCTTTTCATCTAGCGGGACTGATCTTATCTCCACGAACAAAATCTTTGTAGAGATCTAACCATGGCTAGGCAACTCTTCTGGAACACTCCATGGTTATTTTTTCATTTTCGTATTTCATTCAGATTTTAATAATAAAAATCAAGTGTGTGTAGTCAGCTTAAGGAGATGATCATTATCACTAAGTTTATACAGTCATGCAGATGAAAGGGACAAAGGTAGAAAGATAGCTTTTGGGAGACAAAAAACCAAGGAACAATTACAATAAAATTTAGAAAAAAAAAATAAGAAGATAGGTATAAATTTAAATTGTCTACAAACTATTCATCATTTTTTTCTTTGTTATTTTGGGGTAAGATGTATGGTTTATTTCTTTTTATCTTTTTTGTTTGCCTCTTATATCCTATATACTAACACTGTCATATGTATAGCTAATAAAGTTTTTTCATAATCTGTATGTTGTGAATACTCAAATAATGGTGTTCTTTGCAGCACAAAACATTTTCACCTTCATGAGGTCCTAGTTATTAATTGTTTATCTGTCTATAAATTTGAGTCTTATTAAGTCTACTCCAATGCCTGTAAATTGAAGCTTATCTTCTTTCTCAGGGATGTAGGAGTGTTTTGGGAGATGCTGCTGGAGTAAATTTATATCAATTTTGAAGAGGACATCTTTTCCTAGTAAGGGAATAATAGGACATGAGGCAATTAGTGGAAAAAAGTGGGGAAAGGAGAAACCTTGAAAGGAGTAAGTTAAGGGTGGAGTTTGGAGGTATAAGGTCAAAGTTTGTGAAAGGCATCAGAGGAAATGAGAGGGATTTTAAGAGTTATCTTTAATTATTTTTTTCAAGTTACATACCTTAAATTACTTTCTCTAACCCAATAATTATTTTCTCTAACCCGCTGTACCTTACTTATCATACTTTCAGATCTTTATAGACTTTAAATCAGATTTATATATACTTTGTATACTTTCTTAGGCCTGCATAATTTGTATCATTTATCTTTTCTTAACATTCATAACTTACTTTTCTGTTTTTCATAATCTTTATAAACTCAGATCTTTTTCAGTGTGAAGTCTGTCAGCTAAGGAAATAATTGAGTAAAGAGGGAAAAATGTGGCAGAGAAGCTTTGCCCTGTGTTTTAGTTACTATTCTATTGCTATGGGGAGAGACAATGACTAAGACAACTCATAAAAGAAAGTATTCAACTGGGGACTTGCTTACAGTTTCAGAGCTTTATTCCTTTATCGTCACGGTGGAAAGCAGTCAGACATGGTGCTGGAGCAGGAACTGAGAACTTTACACAGGCAGAGAGAGAGGGAGTGGGAGGGAGAGATAAAGGGGGGAAGGGAAGGAGAAAGGAGGGAGAGGGGAGGGAGGGAAAGAGAGAGAGAGCCTAAAATGGTCATTTGAGACCTCATATCTCACCCTCAGTGACACACCTTTTCCAATAAGGCCACACCTTTCCCAACAGTTTATCAACTGGGCACTCAGCACACAGATATATAAGCTTATATGAGGGGCATTCTCTTTCAAATCATCAGTGCAAAGGACAAAATACAATAAATAAAGGCATGTGGACTGAAAACAAAAACTATCCATTTTATCTTTAGAATACATGAACATACAAAGAAAAAATTTCTAATTCTGCTGAATTTTTGTAAGGATATGTGTGTCATAAAATAAGCAGTCAACTTTTTTGTTCACTTGCAGCAAGAAATAAAGTTTATATTAAATGTTTAATGTCTCCTTATAATAGTATTAAATACTAGATATAATTAGAGATACATTTAAGAAAGCACATAGGTCCAAATCAGTCATATCTACAGAGAACTATTAAAGGGAAATAATGAACAAAGTGGAACATCCTTCTCACTGAGTGACAAAATTCTGAGTAGGATGTCAATCCCCCAGTCAATCTATACTATTCAAAATAATAAACAATACCAACAGTATGTGTTTTATGTGAGTCAGCAAAAAATTACCTCAAAAATTAAATGAAAATACCCAGGGCCAGGAATATTCAAAACCTCATTATTCTCAGTGCGCACTTCATTCTCTTACTGCATCCAGATCTTCTTAGTTTCCTGATGTGCTGCAGCTGTGGTAGCAAAAATACACTCTTGACCACCAGTCTTGGTCTTCTGTTACCCAGTGTCATTCACTGGTCTGAGCTGTATGCCTTTCTTCTAACACAGTAGCTCCTTTCTGCTAAGGCAACCGGGAAAATGAAGTTTCCATAACCTAGTGAATCACAGAAGTGAAATGAGATCCATGTACTTGGTTTCCTCCCTTTTGTTCTCTTCCATGGTTCATAATGTAAAATGCAATCTTCTGGTTCAACTGAGAAAGACAATATACCCAAGATACACCTCTGGTAACATGGAAAATTACATTAACTTTGCTTTATCGTCACAAACGGCATCAGAAGTTTGAACCTATCACCGCTCCTTCAGTTCAAGCGATGAGTGTCATGTGGTTGAGATGCAAAATGTTATTTAATTCTATTTGAAACATTGTAAAAATACTCATCATCAAAAATTTTTATTCAACTTATTATTATTGTGTATTGTGTTGGTGGAGGTAGACAAACCTACAGGCCACAGTATGGGGTCAGAGGACAACATTCAGTACTTAGCTGAGGTTTTCCTTTCACTGTTGGATCTGGGGATCAAATGTGAATTGTCAGGTTTGCACAACAAGTGTTTTTACCTGTTGAGCCATTTCACCACCTCACTACCTATGTTTCTATAATACTACGAGGTTGATAAAGTTTTGTAATTGCTAACACACTCACAAAGTTATATGTTAATTACAGAAACACAATGCCATCAAATGGGAAGGTCTATAGAATAGTTTTATTAGAAAAGTAGACCAGAAGCAAATGTCATATAATGTTCAGATCTGATAATTCTCAATAGGGGTATATTAGTATCAAATTATTTTTCATGCTTTTAAACATATATATTTAAGTATGTATTCTTATTTATACGTCCTCAACATTTTCCACTTCATTTTTTGAGAATGTTAAGTCATGAGTATATATTTTTGAGAAGTAAAATGCATAAGTGATGCAAGTATTTCTGAGCATTCCTGGACTTACTGAATAGTCAGTCCCACCATGGTGTAGCACTTGTGGGATATTTAATTCCACCTTAATTTGCATATCAGATCTTTGTAGAGCAAAGTAAATGCAGAATTAAGTCACTGTGTGAGGAAGGTTAATGTGCCTGATGGAAACCTGACACTGTAGATTACAATGCATTTCTATAAAAGCTTTTCCCACTTACCAGGTAAAAAGCAGGTTTCCAGGGTAATGTTCACTTCTGTTATGGGTAAGTGGGCTAATGTACCACAATGAATCATTTATTGTGACTCCTTTCTTTTACTAACATGAAGCTTCACAAAATACATTTTGAAGATTTTTTTCTGTAGGAATTTATTAAAATAAAAACCAAATCAAACCCACCAAAGGTTTTGGTAATCAAATACAATTAGGAGATATTATTAGTTTTATTTCATTCCAAGAAGGATTCATTTGAATCGTTTTCCAAATTTCTTTGTGTTTTCAGAATATCCAACTCCAAACCTCTTCTTTCCCAAGGGAATCTTTAAGAAACTTTCTCCAAGTTTATCTCTGATTTGGAAATTTCTCCAACAACCAGGGAGAAGGCTGTCTCTATAAACCACGGTGGTGACCTTGGTTGTCAAAGGGTCCTGTGTTATCTCCAATTCTTGAATCACTGTTTGGTTTGTAATATAATAATAGAATTTCTCTGTCTTTCTTGGATCTCCACACAGAACACTGCTATTAATGTTCCAAGGGTTCCTGCAGCCTGTTATATAAGAACAGAGGATGATAAACCTTGGACTTGTAAGAGACAGATGCAATGAAACTGGGAACTGGATCCTATTCCACTAATAAATGGTGTAATTAGGTGTGAGAGAGAAGCCAGATTTATGCTTATATTTATCCTCATAAGAAGGGATAATAATTTAGCTACATGATAAATATGGCTAAAGGGAGAAAGATTTGGACTTACGCAATAGGACTAGATTGCCGAGGACTGGCAAAGACATCTGAAGTATTCCCTGGGTTCTCTCTAATTAGAACACAATGGAATGAGTTTTGAGTTAGGTACCTTTTAAACCTTTTTACTACTGATATTTTCATCAGATAATTTTATGATAGGCTCAGGTTAATCTGAGCATTACAGAGTATTCAGATCCTCTAGCCTAGGCTCTAGATTCTTCTCTTCTCAAAATAAGACATTCCCAAATTCTTCCATTATTCTCTTCCCAAATTAAGACAAAGGTCAAACTGTTTCCAGGTAGTGCCAAATGTGCCAAGAAGCATAACACTGCTATGTGATTGGGAACTATTAGCTGGTGAATAACAATAATATGTGTTTAAAAATGCCTGTTCAGCTGCAGTAGTGTAATGACTTAAAAGCCAGCTGGATAAGATGGAGGTATATATTAGTGGTTGCCACTGTGTCCTTGGTTTGGGTTGCTGTCCAATAATGGGCCACTGACTCAATATCCATGATTTTCTGTGGTTCCGTTTCACATTGACTTAGGCATTTCTTACATGACTTGTTCTGGTTTATGGAACAGCACCAACTACGATATATGTTGAAATTTAAAAGGCACTTGTGAATAGGGAGGTAGCTGTCTTGGAATACTGCCACCATGTGAAAGAAACAGTGTCAGTACTCCAAAGGCATGGGACAACCACCACCCAACACCTCACTCCACCTTACCAGAGACAACAAACACTAAAACCACCTTGCTGAACCCTGCCCTAAAGGGTAACAAAGCATCAACGCACAAATAAATGGCTACTGTTTACAGTGACTCTGCATTGGCTATGCTACTAGGAAATGGAAAAAAAAAAAAAAAAACATCTCACTCGTCTGGAGTAGTGGATAGGAGATATTTACATGAGATTTGTAATATATTAATTTCTTGATGGCTTTTTAATGAAAAGACTGGGGGAGGAAAGAACAGGTCAAAGAAGACAGGAAATACTGGGAGCTAATCATGAATAAAATTGTCTGAACAGTCTTTAAGAAAACACTTAAAGTTAAGCAGTGCAAAAACAACTCATTTGTCTTGAAAACATATCAACTACTGTCTAACTGCATGAGGCTGACTTACAAAGATTCAGTTAAATCAGCAGAGGTGTAGAACTTTAAAGGCATTACCAAGTATGTCAGTTTTTATAGTACATGGAAAAAACAAACACTAGAAAAAAAACTGGGAAGTTCATAAAATCAGTGATTATGATAAAGCCCATTGCAGTAATTATAAAGCCCAGTAATGTATTAGATTTCTGATCATACTTGTCTAGAACCTACAACTAGATAGATCATGGGCTTAGGGGAAAACCCACTACTATTATTCCGCTAAAGGACATAGCGATACAGTGATTCCCAATGAAATATTGCTGTACTCATAGATCAGTGCTTTGCTCAATCCTCAGAGCAGCTTCTTCTTACAGTAGATGTTGATAACACAGGGACCCACAACTGAAAAATGGACAGAGAGTGATTCTCTCTAACACTCAGTACTAAAGGAGATGCCATCAAAAAATCTCTTTTTTCAAGGTTTCTGAGGATCTATGCACATGAGGCAGCAAAAAAATTGTAACAGCCAGGGGTAGTGTTTGAGAAACAATACGACTGATAGACAAGTAGGCTAAAAAGCTGTGGCAGCACACACAATGCCTGTACATGTTCACACCAGACAAAATCGCAGCACTGTAAAGGCGAGGTGGATGCAATCTTCTACCCCTAATCAAGAAACCATATATAATTGGGGGCAGATGGAAAATCAGTTTGCTCCAATGGAGTGTCACTGGGTGTATCAACCACACTCCAGGGCAGGTCACATGCCCAGAATACTTAGCCAGCCCAAAACAAACTCCATGCCCCCTGTCGTGCTCCAGACACTTTTAGTTTGTTGTATTTTAGTTTTTTGTTTGGATGTTCTGTTTGGTTGTTTTGTTTTGTTTTTTGTTTTTTTTTTTTTTTTGAGAGAATGAGAGAGAGCATGCATAAAGCACAAGAAAGAGAGAGAGAGAGAGAGAGAGAGAGAGAGAGAGAGAGAGAGAGCGAGAGCAGAGAGCACATAAGGTTGACTGCGGAGGGAGGTAAGACAGGGAGAATAGGGGAGATGTTGGGGCAGGGGAAAACATTATCAAAAATACATATTTTTTTCAATAAAAAATTAAAAAGAAGGTGAACGTGGGGGTACATGTCATTAATCCCAGCACGCAGGAGACAGCGAAAGACAGATCTTTATGAGTTCGAGGCCACCTGGTTTACAAAACGAGTTTCAGAACACCCAGGACTGTTAACAGAGAAACCCTAGGGGGGGGGGGGAGGATGCTATCTCTAAGTGATTTTTGGTATTAGTTTTTTTTTTTTTTTCTAAATCCGAGGAGTCACTGAGTGACAATACTTGTTTCAATTTAGGCATAAGGGAGATCAATGTTACAATGCCAACTTACAGAAAATATCAGAAAAGTCTTCTGATATTTTTTCTTTGATTTTTAAAAAGTAAAGTTATATATAGGCAAAGTTAACACGTTTCTGGAATTAAGAGAATACAGTGCCATTAAGTTTAGCTAGTTTGAAATCTTATCCCTACCTGCCTTTTCCCCCTTTGTGAGTTAGCACTCCGTATGCAATCAAGTACCATCCATATCTAGGGTGCAGAAAATGAGAGTTTAAGTAAGAGGCCTTTATGAGCTGGACAGAGTGCCCTTAGTTCCTGCTGTCTCCCAAAGTCGAACAGAAGGACCGTCCAGCTGCTGCAGATGAAAGCCTGGGAGCTAAGCTGCGTCTTTGCTCCACCGTGGGGTGGAGCAGACCGGCAGGGAGGTGCCAAGTGGCACTCGGTGGCTCAGGGCACCAGTCGGGCGGTTGCAGCTGGAGGCAAGCGCCTTTCTCTGCCTGCGCCCCGCCTCATCCGGACATCCCCGCCCGCGGCAGGTGGGCAGGTGGCAGAACCGGCCTGACCTGCTCCACTGGCCCAGCCCTGGAGCTCAGAGCCTGGCGGTGGCCAGCGGCGCCATGGAGGGGTACGCGGACCCCGAGGAGCTGGCGCGGCTGCGCTCGGTCTTTGCCGCCTACGACACGAAGGGCTCCGGGCGCCTGGAGCGAGCGGAGTTCGGCGCGCTGTGCGCGGAGCTGCACGTGGCTGAGGCCGAAGCGGAGGCGGTGTTCCTGGGGCTCGACACCGACCGCGATGGTGCCATCACCTTCCCGGAGTTCGCGCGCGGCTTCCGCGGAGCGTTCGGCCGGGACAGTGCAGAGGCCCAGGGAGCCTGGGACGCGGCAGAGCCGGAGATCCCGGGCCCGGCGTGGCGGGACTTCCATGCGCGCCTCGGAGACGAGGCCCAACTCATTCCCAGGTGCGTGGTCCGACGAGCTCTGGAGGTGGGCGCTGTTCAACCGGGATACCCAATCTGTGAGCTGCTTTTTCTCTTCAACCACTGGCGGTGACTTTTCCGAAAAGGAAAAGAGAACTGCAGTTACTGGTAGGGAAGGACTTTGCGGAGTGGGGTTAGCGCACTTCCTTCAAGGACTATTGCGACTGACACCTGTAGCCTCTCTCCGGAGAAGCCAAAGCTAGCACACTCCTCTTGGCTCACCGTGGTCTGACGGGGTCACTCACTGCTGCTTCCTCTGAGCGCCTAGCCGAGGCACCGTGCTAGCTTTGCTATCCTTGGCAATAGTTGTGCATTTGTTGTTTGCTACTTGATACACGTACTCATTTATGTGCACTACGTCGCTGGTTTTATTTTAAGGCTCTCTTGGGAAGTAGGTTTGTCTGTTTCTGATTGAACAAGAAAGAATGCTAGAAATTTAAAAAATAAGGCCTCAAGAGTTTTGCCCAGTTAAAGACCGAAAACTGGTCCGAGGTCTTCTATGCTGAAAAATCGTTTTTATTCAGTAAGTAAAATGGCACAGTCACACCATGTATCCCCTGACTATACAGAAAACTAAAGAATAACTTATTGTCAAGTTATTAATTTTATTCTCAATGGAGGGAGGGGTACAGGGCGATTTTAGGATTAGACCTCCATTCTCCTCTCGCTGCCTTTCTGCTTTTCACTGGAAGATTTTCTGCTTTGTGTTTATAGTTCAGTTGCAATTTCACTGAACACTGGTTGCTGTTATTAAGACCCGAAAGACTTCATGTTAGGTGGCAGTTTCTCTATCTAAGACAGGTATCAGCGAAAGCAAACAATCCTGGGAGGCGTCAGGCTGCTTTAAATTGCCACACATCACATGTTTTGTCATCCTAGATTCTCCCTCCAGTTTTGAGTGACTCACTGAGACTTTATGTTGAGAAACTGGGTGTGAGGGCTAATCCCTCGGATCCATGTGGAGGAAAATACCCCCCCCCCGCAGTGTGTAAGCCAGGGAAGGAGAAAATTTTAAACCCTGTTGCTGTAGGCTACAGCTTTGCTTTGAGCCATATTTCCAACTCATCTAGTATTTTTTAAATTAACGACTTAAGAATGAAGTAAAGAGAGATACTGTATATGAGTATGATAATGCTCTCCTTTTCCTTAATAATTTCAGCAGCAGGTGTTTGACACTTATCCTCTCAATGATTATATTGACTTTTCTAGAATCAGTTGACAAGCTAGGACTTAACATAACTAGTAGATGATTACCACCGTATCTTTCCAAAGGCTGCCAAACGTTATTAAACCTATCAGTGTCACCTGATAGACGTCTGTGCTAAGCCCTTCTTATGGAAGGTTAACAAGTACAATGTTTGCCTTTCTGTGTCGTTCAAGTGAAAAAGAACCAAGCTGAGTTGAGTCACCTGATTGTTGCCATGGCAGCAATAAACTGTTTTGGTGAGTTCTTGAAGTGCTGGCACTCTACTTCCTCATACAGTTATTCACTTAAAAAAATTTCTTCCATGTGTACTTGATTAAAAAACACAACAAGACAACCCCCACAACTTTTTTTATTGATATTCTGCTGCACTAATACTGGCAAATTTATCTTACAAATGTTTTTGAAAACCTCACTAGTGCCAAATACTATCTTAGGTACTGTTCCAAACCCCTAGGGAAAAAGGAAAGGAAGGTCAACAAGCTTATAGAGGGTGCTAGTACCATTTCTTAGCTATTCCTTTAAATAATATTTAAAGACTGTGGGCTATTTGAAGGAAATCACAAATTGTTGACTGCTGTAAATGAGACTGTTCTTTGTTGTCTTTAGGATTTTTTAAAAAAATGATTCATTTTCTTTTTAATTATTTGTATCTGTGGATATGTGCACATGCATGCAGATCCCCTCAGAGACTTTAGGTGTGTTAGATACAGTTGTGAGCTGCCTGGTGTGGGTGTTGGGAACCAAACTCCGTTCCTTTGGAAGAGCAGCCAGTGCTCTTAACTGTCGAGCCATATCTCCAATTCCAAGGTCTTGAATTTTCTAACCTTTAAGAAAAATGGTATTTGTTCATTTTACTATGGGATATATTGGAGTCAATTTGATAGAAAATAGTTTTCTTTTGCAGGAATAATTAACATACCCAGAGGAAGGGAGATGTTGCATTCAAGCATTTTCCCAAATTGATTGATGCTCTATCATATTTGATGGTCTAGGGCCCCATGCCTGTCTTAAAAAGGAAATGTACTAGATACAAAAGTATCCTTCCTGTAGAGGTAAAACATAGTAGATATTTAGTGATTTTACATTTTCAAATGTTTTACATTTAAGCAAAATATTAAGTTTTTATAGATTTAAACTTCACAATCCACAATAATTTTGAAATTAGAGAAGAAATTAAACAGTACCATAAAGAAATGTAAATGGCCATTGTGATAAATGTTAATACATGCATGAAATTGTTTTCCCTTAGGAAATTGAAGTCTGTTTCCCTTACATGCTGGAAGTTTGTGACCTGCAGCCTTGTATCTGGCGAATATAAAGATAGAATATGGTCTCATAGCAGTGAAACCAGAATAGGAAGCGAAGTGAAGCAAGCACTAATGAAATAGAATTCAGTAAGGAAAGTGGTGCTAGGTCAAGGGAAGTTCTAGAGATAGGTAGAGAAATGGCTGGAATGTGATGTCTGGGTATAGAGCAGACTTATGATATAGCCTAGAAAATTCCTAGAGCCTGGGTCACTATACCGGTGAAAGGAGTTTTTTGGCCGAGTTTTTTAGCTCTTACGTTTGTAAAGACCAGTCATCCCAGACTGGTTTTCACGATTCTTTGAGTAGATTCCACCACTGCCTTTAAAAGTTCTTGGTAATATTGGTAAATACTGAATGAAATAGACACATCAGGAAGATTCTGGGTTCTTGTCTCCCAGAAAAAGGAATTGATCAGAGATAGGTAGTAGCAGACAAGGAAACAGTTCATTAGACAAACATACACTTCCAAAGGAGGAAGTAAGGCAGAACAGAAAAAAAGTTTAAAAGCTCAATGATCATTATGTAAAGAATTGAACCTTTTGTTTTAGATTTTCTAAGCTTTGGGAATCATTAGCACAGGTTAGATTTTCTTGTTCACGCTGTTACATTTTTTTTCTTTGACTGATTCTTTGACAAATTCATACATTTATGAATACTCTCTAGTCCCACAATTCTCTCTGATCTCTCTTGTCCTACCACCGCCATCATCTTTCCATTCTAACGAGTCTCCATACCACTTTCAGGTATTTATTTTTGCTTTGTGATCCACTCAGTTTAACCAGGGTTGCTTGTGAGAATACATGTGAAGTGATGGCCTTTGCTAGAGTTTTGGTTTGCTATGATAAAAACTAAAAGTAACTTGGGGAAGAAAGAGTTCATTTCGTCATATACTTCTTAGGTTACAGCCCATAACTGAGGCAAGTTAGGGAAGGAGCTGGAGGCAGGAGCCTGGAGGCAGAAACTGAAGCAGAAGCCATGGAAGAGTGTTGCTTATTGTCTTATTCTACTGGCTTGTTCAGCCTTTTCTCGTATATATCTCAGACCCTAGGGTATCACCCTCCACAGTGGGCTGGATCTTCCCATATCAATCAGCAGTTAAGAAAATGCCCCGCATACCTGCCTAAAAGCCAGACTATGGAAGCATTTTCTTCTGTGATTCCTTCTCCTTGGTTAGCTCTAGATTGTGTCAAGTTGACAAATAAAAAAATCAACTTACCAACCAACCAAACAAACAAATAACAACTACCCCAAACCAAACCAAAAGAAAAAAAAATCACCTACCAGGACAGCTCTCCACCCGTGCATGAATAACTCACCAGTGATGGTATCACTGAGTACAATAACATCTTGTCTCCCCTTGCTCACCTCCCTCCCCATAACACTCAAATGCCATTGGCTTCCATGGTCAGAGTGAAGACCTATAAGCCCCCGTGAGTCCCTGTGCATGTATACTTACTGTCCCAGTATTGTGTTTGAACTATGCAGACAGTCACAGCTGCTGTGAATTTTAGTGCCACAACCATGTCATGTCCACAAAACACTACTTACTCTATGGTCCATTTTTCTATGGTTAAACCCTTATATTCTTTTGTCTTCTTTTAAGTGATGTGAACTGAACTTAGCAAGGGGAAATGTTGGTATCTTGTTTAATATTGAGTTCTCAGTGCTCAATTTTCTCAGCATCTTGACCAAGCATGAATTTACAATAACAACTAGTTACCACACAGAACAATTTCTTTAATCAAGGTTGAGAACAACACTATCCTATGGATATAAAAATAAAGATTTGAGAGAAAGTTTGATAATATGTCCATTTAACAAAATGTATTTGTAACTTTGGTGGTTTGATTAAGATGTCCATGGTTATCTTGGCATCTGAGTACTTGTCCCTCAGTTGGTGGTGACGGTTAAGGAAGTATGGCTTGGTTGGAGAAGGTGTGTCATTGGAGGCAAGTTTTGAGAGTTTGAAGATCATCCCATTTTGAGTTTACTGTGGAGACTTCCTGCTTGGGTTTTAAGATGTGAGATTTTAGCAGGTTGTTACAGCTGACTTGCCCACATCCTTTGATCTGACATCATGAACTCTAACCCCATGAAACCACATGCACAAATAAACTCTTCCATCTATTAAAAGCCTTGGTCATGTGTTCTATTACAGCAATAGAAAAAGTAACAGAAATGAGTCAGGACTTTATTTAGGAAAGGAGGAGGGCAATTCTTAGGAAGAGAGGGAGGAAGATAATTGTATTTGTTACTTTTCCATTACAAAGATAAAGCACCGTGACTAAGACAACTTACAGAAGAAAGTGTAACCTGGACCAGCAGGTTATTCTTCAGGGACAAGTTGCTAAGGCAGAGGGCTGGTAATGAGAGAATAAAGAAGATGGGGAAGTTGTGACCGAAGATCTTGCATAAGTTGATCACTTGTACCAATCTAGTTTATTAAGAAATAAAGAAAAGAAAACCAGCCTATAAATCACAATCCCAGAGTAACTAGAGAACAAACAGTACCCTAAGAGAGATATATATGTATCTAATCTACATGGGAAGTAGTAAAAGACAAGATTTCCTGAGTAAATTGGAAGCATGTGGACCATGGGAAAGGGTGAAAGGGGAGGGGGAAGGCAGGGAGGAAAGGAGAGAAAAATGTATAGCTCAATAAAATCAATAAAATATAAAGAAAAAAAGAAATATAACATCTTCTATACAGTTTAAAGGGGAAAATGGAACAGACTCACATAAGCTAATCAAGCAACACTTCACAAACAGAACACAGAATCTCAAGTGTGTCACCAAATCAGAAGCACAATGACTTTGTAACTGATAACTTTATCCTCATCCAGGGGAAAATTCAGGTTCCCAGGAACCAATACCTTTACTGCTTTGAGGCCCTAGCCCCAGCACTGTTCTAGACCTTTCCAAGTCTGCACCTAGGCAAGGGAGCAGAACTAGTGCTTTTTGTTCTTATCAAGGCCTCTGAGAAAGTCTTGGATCAGTCTGACTCCCAACAGAAGGGGATATTTTGTTCTAGAGGGATAAGAGTCTATCATGGCTGCAAAGCATGACAGCAAGCAACAGACATGGTAGCTAGAGAAAAAACCGAGATCTCATGTCTTGAACCAACCAGAAAAAGGACAACTTGGGATGCTGGGTAGACTTGAAACTGCAAAGCTGGTCCTCGGTGACATACTTTCTCCAACAAGATCACATCTCTTAAACCTTCTCAAACTGTACTTCCAACTGTGGATCAATCATTCAAACAGATGATCCTTATCATTCAATCCACTACACAGAACAAGAGAAGTCGGTTCACCCCTCGTGTCTATAAGCTCTCCAGCCATAGGCCTTTGACCATGTACACAGCTGTTATATATGAACATGGACATGGGGCCTTTCCAAAGTGTGGCTAATATATTCAGTGAGAATATTAATTTTCCTTCTGCCAATGGGTTATCAGTGGTTGATAGCTTCTTTGTTAGGAATTGGACACAGTGCCCACTTACTACTTTCAGTGCTGGGGCCCTGTCTAGATTGACCCTTTTGCAGGTCCTGTGCATGCTGCCACAGTCTCTGAGTTCACATGTGTATCAGTCCTGTTGTGTCCAGATGACACTGTTTGCTTGGCTCATACTTCTCTTACTATCTTTCTGCCTCCTATTCTTTATAGCTCCTTATATCTCTTTATACCTCTCCTTGAAGGGAGAGATTTGATGAAACTATTCCATTTAGGACTGCATGTTTCAAAGTTGCTGTACATGGGCTTGTTGTGGTTCTCTGTGTTAATACTCATTGACTGTAAGAAGAAGCTTCTCTGGTGTGGTTTGAGTAAAGAACCGGTTTATGTGTCTAGCAGTGTGCCATTAGGAGTCATCTTATTGCTATGTTCTGTAATGGAGTAATTGAAGTAGGCTTTCCACTAGGCTCCAGTTATTTTTCAAAGTCAGATTCTTGGCCATTTTAGCAGTGTCAGGTATGGGTTTCCTTTTATGGAGTGGGCTTTAAGTCTAATTTAAAAAGTGGTTTGCCACTATAGTACCAGTAAGTCTTACAGGAAGGTTACTGCTGTAGGTCACAGGACTTGTATCTGGGTGATACTGATAATTAGCATTTTTTTTAGTATCATGTGGTATGTTGTTGTACCATAAATGCTAGTCAGTACGAGTGATGCTTCTAGTTAGGCTCCAGTTTGAGTCCATGTCTCTGTACATATTTATAGTTATTGTCTTATAATAATTGTTCTGGAAGTAATAATTATCTAGAAATTGCTTTTCTCAGAGAATATTTCAGTGAGGTTGCTTATTTCTGGAGGAGACATGTTGTCTTGTTTATTCATGTTTGACTTTTTTGTGATGGGTGGGTCTTAACTTAGAATTTGGTTACTGATAGTGTTCTGTGGTCTGAATGTCTAGTCTTACATTTGTTGAGGGCTTGTTTAGCTTCTTGTTTGCTGTTAGTCCATATTATTAATTTGTGGTCCAACAAAACTGTGCTTGTTGTTCATCCTCCTGGACAATGTGTATTAGTGTGGGAATGGGGTGTCAGAAGTAGTCTCAGAATGGTTAGGGACAGGTACAAAATCTTAGCAGCCTGTGGGTTTAGAACATTTCTCTTAATATCTTCAAAAATTTCTGTGAGGCTTATCAGATTTTGTGGGTGATTCTGAATTTCATGATCCAGCTCCATGAAATGCTGATTCAGGTCAGGTGGTTGACAGGAGAACCTGCATTGGACTTTCAGATTCTCAGGAAATGAGAGACTTCAACCAGATTTCAAGATGAAGCGCTCTCCTTTTTGTTCCCATGTCTCAATATTATCCCGTTTTTCTGTTCTACAGCAGCCTAAGGCTGTGTCTGTATACTTCTGTAACCAGAATACTCAAACAGTGACTATCTAAAAGAAGACTACACAATAAGAAATCATGTTAGTTATTTAAATTCAAAACGCTGTATTCTAAAAACCTGTAGGTGTTTGAATAACAATGAAAATATAAGATTTTGCTGCCTATTTTCTTTTTTTTTTCTTTTTTAAAGGTGAAGATAGATTGAAGGAAGGAGGTGTTGGGTTTTGGCTGCTTAGTCATGGCAAGCAGAAAACCATGGCTCAAGAGGTGTCATCTAGTGTGGCCTTCACCCATACACTACTACATATGTGGCCTGCTTTCTGTGGATGCCACTCCAGGCATAAAACCTTTATATCTGGAGTCTCTCTCTCTCTCTGTGTATGTGTTTGTGGTGCCCACTTCAGGAAAGAGTTGTCTGATGTCACAGGAGCATGCATTAATGCATTACATCAGAGTGGTCTTGAAAATTTGTTACAGACTCATCTGAGGCTTGAAGTTAGGCTTACAGACAGAGCATTCGGTTGATTCTGAGTGAAAATGTGAGGGTTTTATGTTAATGTGAAAGGACAATGCATCACCTTTCTCTTGCAAAGGTAAAGTGAGGTGACTTTAGGTTAAAGGTTGCAAACCTGTTACTGAGGTTGATATAGTGGCTAAAATTAAAATAGGAGCCTTAGAAGTGACAGTCTATTGAATCATGTTCAACAAAAACTGAGGTTTGATTTCTGTTCCTGTACTTAATGTTCTCTTCAACCATGCCCCGAGAAGCTAGTGAATTTGTTTCTGTATACTTGCCACAGACAACATGAAGTGATGTACACTACTTTAATACTGGAATCTTTAGCGAGAAACAGAACCTATATATGAGTAAATATACACTTGTCTACATATCCTGTTTTGGAGCCTGGCTGATTTTAAAGAATTTACTTCTTATGGATACAGGTCCAAACTAGTTGAGTCTAGGTGGAAATCTGAAGACCCAGAAGGAGACTCTGGGAGGAATGAAGATCAACAGTGTGATTTTGTTTTATCTGGAGATCAGTGTTATGTGTTCAAGGTTTTGGCTGCCTGGTTGAGGTCCACCTCCCCACCATTGGGACACAATCTGGTTTGTCTAAAGCCTTCTTCTCATGCAGTGCAGAAATAATGTTTACTTGCAGTCACTGTGTCAAGATACTGAAAATGAGGATAGCTAATACATCTTAAATTATATGATTTTATTACAATATTATTTTCTAATCTGACTAATTGCTTTTCTTATTATAGGTAGTTTTATAAAATGGTTCTCTTCAAAATGTTTCTTAGAAAAATGTTATTCCTGACATATATAAAGATATCCAAGGTAGTGCAGGTGTATGTAGTCCCAGGTGCTCATGACTGAGGCATTTTAGCCATGTGGACTCTGGATGTCCTTCCCCATGTTTGTATCTCCTTCTCTGTTGAGGAGGAGTGTCTTCTTCAGTGTGATCCTGTTCTGCTGTGCTGTTTTAATAGTATTTCTGGCTATATTAATAGCTACATATTTAAGATTATTATTTTTACTATGGTAAAAATAATTTTAAATTAAATTAAAATTTGAAGACATTAACAGTCGATGACTTTCTCCAGATAGGATAGTTTTTGGCTAAGAGAGCATTCCTGTTGAAGTCTAATTAAAGAAGGACTGAGCGTGCTTTTAGCTCTTTTACTCTTTTGGTCTGAAAACCAGTGGTGACATGTACATGCATGGGGATGTAATTGGGAGTTTTTCTCCCTCCTGCCACTTCCCATGTGACCACTCAGAGGCTAATATTACTTATAAATGCTTAGTTGATGGCTCAGGCTTTAACTTCATAAAATTATATACAACAAAACAGTTATGAAGTAAGAATCAGTTACAATATTTAATTTGTATTTGACAAAATTAAAGAAAATACTCTGTCACTTATCCTATCTTTGTGAGTCTAAAGTTTCATATCTAATTTATCTTTTGTCATAACTAAGGAAAACTATAATTATAACTGTCTCACCTTCAACTCTATCAAAAATTCCAGAAGCATATAATATTAGGTGAGTAGACAGGAAGTGCATTGCAAGCAACTTTCAAAACTCTAGAAATGGCAGAAACATCTGGCTGCCTGGACAGTCACCTAAAGTTCTTCTGTCACATTGGGGCATCCATTTTCAGCCTATAGGTCCATAGTATCTGGCAGACTTTTTAGTGAAGCAGGAAATTCGAAGGATTGTCCAATCTATATTCACAAAGATTGTGAATCGCTTTACTCTGTGTTCTGCAGAATGTCTGGGAATCTATTCTGTGAAGTAGGAACCTGAAGGACCATCCTGCTTATTTTGGCAAAGTTTAGAAGTCATTTTTCTGTAGGTCCTGCATGTCCAGTTTATACAGCATACTGTCAAGAAGTCCAGGCAAGATCAATTTCTTGCCCAAATGGGCTAACCTTGCCACATTAAAGGCAAACTTTATATGGAGTTTTTTCAATGCCCATTATCTTTGAAGTTATCAGTGCTTCCAGGTGTAGACATGTCTCTTTTGAGAAAAGTATAAGTTCTTAAAACATTTTAAATGCCATATTTTGTAGGTCTTTGAAGTGCTTGAATATCACCGACCTAACTAAAATATATCTTTATATGCTGCGAAAATGTAACTAATATGACTGTAAGTTTGACTATTATAGATGACTATAAATCTGTATTTTTCATTATGCATCACATTTTAAATGAGATATATAAACAAAAATACCTTAAACAAGAGTAGAAATATACATACAGTATAACAAAATTGACTTTAAATTTGTATCACTAAACTAAAATCCATACCAATGTAAAATATTTTGGATTAACAGTTGTTTTATTTTTAATAAAAGTAGATTCAATAATCTGCTTCTTTTTATCATAATAGTCTACCCCCCATCATTTCTTTATCACAGGGACTCATGCTTGCCAATGCAACAATCTTTGCTTCCCTATAAAGTCCATTTTTGGTAAATATTTTTTATTCATTTTAACTTCTGTAAGACAAGACTGGTTTAAGAAAATGAATTTATTTATTGTTCTTACACTTATCATACTTAGATTCTTCTAAATCGTTGCCTCGTTAGGTTCATTCTATTCTGTTACGGAATATCACTGAATATAAGTTAAATCAAGAAAAATATAGGAGACTCATCAAAACATTGGTTGGGGTGTATTTAATTTTAATGACTGAATTTCAGAATTAAATTGTATCAACCATCTTTTCTCATCAGATTTCTCATCTTAATTCCTTGCTGTCCATTTCTATACAGTTTACTTGAGATTTTAAAATTGATCAATGCTTTCCAAGTAATTTTGCAAAAATGTATTACAGTTTAGAAGACTTTACAGAAATAGATGCTATCCGAGCTTGTTTACTGGCTTATTTTTCAAAGATGTAAATAGCTTCCGAACAAAGGTCAGTACAAGTGACTAAAAAGGGTCACATTTTGATCCTGTTATTGTGTGTGAAGAGTGAAGTGTGTGTAAAGCTTTGGTGGTGGAAGATGCATTCAAGTCTGGCTGAGCTCTATTGCATATGCTAGACACTGTTACTCTGTGATGTCAGAAGTCACCAGTGCCTCCGCTAAACCTGTATCATATTTCCTTCAGTTCTTTCTACTTTACTGTTTTCATTGGCAATCAACCCAGTACTAAATGTCAGTGGTTTGAATAGAAAGTCGTTTACAATTTGAATTCTTCCTATTTGAGTGAATCTAGTAAATTTTCTCATCTTCCAGTAACTTTGCATATTAAGGCATTTGACAGAATGATAGCCAGATAAGTACTTAGCTATTTAAAAGGTGCTGCAGCACATCTGGAGTTTTAACTGCCAGAGATGTAATTGGGCAGGGGATCCTGGATCAGACATGGTTTAATACTTAGGTGAGATCTTCCTTGGATCATATAGCAAAGAAAAGAACCATAGAAGTCAAACTTCCTGGAATGACTCATCTTGTTGGGTCAAGTTAGTCATTTTTAGACATGTTTATTTCTGCTTCAACCAGGATTATGTGAAGATGGTATACTGGCTGATTTTGTGTGTCAACTTGAAACAAGCTAGAGTTATCAAAGGAAGGAGCCATTGAAGCATTGCCTCCATGAGATTCAGCTGTGATCAATAGGGAAAGGCCTAGCCCATGGTGGGTGCTGTCATTTCTGGGCTGCTGGTCCTGGGTTTTTTAAGAATTTGGGCTAAACAAGCCATAGGAAGTAAGCTAGTAGACAGAACCCATCCATAGTCTTTGTAACAGCTCCTGACTCCTGCTTGAGTTCCTGTCCTGATTTCCTTCAGTGATGAACAGCAATGTGGAAGTGTAAGCCTTTTCTCCCCATCTTACTTTTTGGTCATCTTTATTTTTTTCAGCAATAAAATCCCTAACTAAGACAATGAAGTAGTTAAACGACTATTCTTATTATGCAATCTCTCCCATTGTTTCTTTCAGTGGCTTCTGGTACTCATAGAACTATCCTCCATCCTTTTTTTATGAAGTTCATTTTGGCCCGTGTGCTTTGGGTCCTTCTATCTTCATGCCTTATTTGATGATGAGGGATTAGCATCTCCCCTGCCCTTGCTAAAGCATTGGCCTCCTACTTTTACCTAAAGGGATGAAGTATTTTTTTCTTGCTGTGATGTAAAGACCTAGGTCCTACGTAGAGAGTAACAATCTAGTGCCAGAAAGACCAAGTTGGAAACTATTTTTTGCTTTATTTTTGAGACTATATCATATAAAATCCAGTCTGACTCCCAGTTAGTTATATAGCCCAAGATGCCTTGACTTTCTGATCTTCCTATTTGTACCTCCTGAGTGCTGGGATTATTGGTGTGTGCTACCACATCCAGTTTATATGGTGCTGAGGATTGAACCCATGACTTTGAACACCTTCCACAAATCCCTGACATAAAGAAGTAGGGTAGATGAGGATTAAGGCCATTCTGATACAATAGTTGATTTTGTAACATACACATTTCCTACCAGTGGTATCTATTTTTCATTATTAATTTATGTATATATCTCACTATAAATTATTCTTAGAACTTTATATAAAGCATGAATCAGAAAATAACTCAAGAGAATTCATGTCACTATAATTTGTTCCCATTTTAGACATTTATAGAAAGTGAAGGACCAGTTGAAACTTCTGCAACTGAATGTTTCACTGTTGTGCAATTAGCTGGGAAATAAGGACTCTAGAGAATGATTTCTCTGACAGATTCCTACCACATAGTATGTCTTTATATTTTGTACCTTAATAGCTTAAATGATACAAGTAAAAACATGAATTGTCCTCTTGCACATTGAAATTCCTTGGGAGGACCTCAGAGAAAAGATTTTTGTTGTTGATATACTATTCTCTAATAATGTGAATTGTTCTTACACCCGTGTTTGTCCTGATCTCTAATCGGTAGGATATTAGTGGTTAATTTTGAAGTCTCTGACACAAAATAGAATATCAATTTTGCCATTATTAGCTGTGTCCTTGGTTTCTATGGAATGTCCAGGCATTTGCAGTATGAAGCACCACGCTTAGTTTAAACAGCAGGAAATCCTCATGATTGTAGATTCTAGAACTCTAACACCAGGGAAACAGTAGGGTTAGTTTGTCCTGGGCCTTTTTTTTCTGGGCTTGCAGTTGCCATCTTCTCTTAAATCTTCACCTGGTCCTTTATATATGTCACTGTTTAAATATCTTCTTTCTGTAAGATTACTAGTAAGACTGGATTAGAACTCACCATAATGCTTTCATTGTAACTTAATTCCTTCTTTAAAAACTCAAGTATAATTAGCTAGTTTCTGAGTTTCTGGTGGTAGAGTTTCAATACATAAATTTGGGGCATTGGGACCAGGATTTATCTTATAAAAGAACTTTATCTTTATCTGAATTGTAAAATGAGTTAATAGAAATACTTTCTGAGGTTGTTGTAAACATTTCAAAAGAGGTTGTACATAAGTTCGGTCACAATACATTGTGTTATGGTGAGTAGGCATAAAGAGAACCACTTCTTCTACACCATAACTGAAGCTTCTCTTGATTGATGGGTTGCAGCCTTTGACATTATTCATCAGATACAGTGCAGTTTTGCTTTCCTTCTGGTACCATCGGAGACTTTCTGCTATCATCACATCATGTGGCTGTGTGGTACAGTAGCAGAGTCCCGCACTTTTTTTCAAAGCAAAGAACAATTATTTTTTCAAAGCAAAGAACAATTATTCTACTTCTTCCTGCTTGCCTTCCTACCTTGCTGTATTACTGCCTGTTGTAGATAATGGTGGCTTTGTAGAAAGAAAGCTGAGATCAATTACCCCATAGATAAGCTTCATTAGAAGAATTACAGCATCACAGTCTATAGTGGACAGGCAAGCATTCAGGTCCAGATAAGAACTTCATTATGGGAGACAGTTGTCAAAATCAGGTTGATGGGATCCTGAAAGGACGGAGCCTTATTTTCTCCTAGGTTCTGAAAGACAAGAATGACAGTACAATGGGATCTTGAAAGGAAAGGTAGACCTTCAGGTCTAAAGAACAAAAGAGGATTTCTTGCTCTCACAGGATTTCAAGGGCAGGTGAAGAGGTGGCTAAGTTCCATACCATTTAACCCAGCCTAGACGTAAAAGTCACAAGGCACTGGCAAAGTAAAGTAATAATGTAAGCTTGTCTTTGGTCTTGGAGCAGATGGTCTGCAGCTGCCTGAGGAAAAAGTGAGCTCTATGAGGCCTGTAAGGTCACTGAACCTCCTTCTCAAACCTGTCTAGAGAGAGAGCCTGTAACCTGACCTACCCTTCCTGCCTGTCTCCCATCAACCTTTGGTCTTTGTCCTTCTTTTATTTAATTTTAACTAAAATAATAATAATATTTTATAATTTAGCTAGAATAGCCTTGACTGAACTCATGATCATCCTGCATTAACTTACAAAGTTCTTCTTCTATGATCACCAGGAATGCATGGGGTGCACAGACATGCATGAGAATAAAACACTCTCATAATACATAAAATACATAAAATAATAAATAATTACATTGAAAACAAACATGAAAACAGACTGTCCTTGAGAAACTCTAGGCAAAATGAATGGAGAAGATGGTGTGAGTTCTATGTTCAGGGTGTTTGAATGATCTGTGGTCTTCACACTGTTGTCCATACATAGGTGCTGTGGATGGCTGTGAGAAGATTGTTAGCTTTTTGGTTGCTTGTCCTGCCCAGTAGCATTTTCAGTGCAAGGCATGCACATCAAGAGTCATCTCTCCATAATAGGGTCTGGACACAGTGGATCTTTCGCACTGTTGAGGAAGTGACTACCAAATCATAGTGAAGATCACCAAGTATAAGAAATTACCAAGTTCTGCTGTTGATTATTTCATAATGCACTGTGTATGAAAAGATATATAGCTTTTTTGTTTTTTGAATATCGTCTATCCATAACATTTTTAGGTCTGATGAAAACTGATAATTCTTTTATGCTGGTGTTGTGGTAAGTTATTTCAGACCAAAGGAATTATCTATTTTTCAAATCTCTGGTGTATCTTTTACGTGTATATGTATATATTATTTCATTAAAAAAATCCCTGCTACTTTCATCTGCTCTCACAGCCATAGATCATGTAAAATTACAACACACCTTGCTGTATAGTGCAATAAGAAGGAAGGATAGATTGCATTGTCCCGGATGACCCATGTCAAAGAACACTAGCACACAGTCCATGTTTTGAGAAAAATGTTGGTGCTGGTAGAAAGATGAGTGATTATTAAATCCACACAGAGTATGTGTCTTTGTTAGGGTTACTATTGCTGTGATGAAATATCATGACCATAGGCAACTCAGGGAAGAAAGAGTTTATTTCACTAACAGTTCCATATAATAATTTATCATCAAAAGCAGTGAGGACAGGAACTCAAGCAGGGCTGGAATGTGGAGGAAGGAGCTGATACAGAGGTTATGGAGAGGTGCTGCTTACTGGCTTGCTCTCTATGACTTACTCAGTCTGCTTTCTTACAGAACCCAGGCCCTCCTGAAAGTTGACAAAATCTTCCAGGCTAACTCCTCAATGGGCTTGGCCCTCCCACATAAATCACTAAAAAAGGGCTTTACAGGTTTTCCTACAGTCTGAACTTACTTAATCATTTTCTCAGTTGAGGGCTTCTTCTCTCTAGTGACTCTAGCTGGTATCAGCTTGATATAAAACTAAACAGCACAGTATGTGTTTCTATAAAGATATAAAGGGGGATTTACTTGAAAGCTACACTCAGTTCCACTTAGGTCATTAGCTGATGCTTTCTGAGGCTGGAATGCCACTAACTATTCAAACATCTCTTAGGTAATGAAATAGATGATAACTCTAGACCATAGATTTCTTTGAACTGGAGGCTGAGTGTCAAACAAACAAACAAATAAACATGCAAGTATTATTTGAGGGTTGGAACTTGGGGCCTCATTGCTGACTTGAGAATTAAAAAAGGGATGAAAGTTGAGTTTGGCCTATGGTTATAAGAGTGTGCTTATGGAGCTTCTGGATTTGTGAACACATAAAAGTGTAGGCAGCATGAGTGGGATAGACAAGACATGAAGATTCTGTGGCTCCTTTATACACTTCCTGTTTTGATATTCTTTATAATACATTCTTAAAAGAAGGTAAAATATTTTCCTGAGTTTAATGAGCCATTTTAAGCCCGAGAGTGGGTCATGGGAACTGCTGATTTGTAGTTGATTAGTTAGAGATAGGCATCACTTGGTCTGCTGACTAGTGTCTGAAGTGGGGCAACATTGTAGTTTAGAGCCCTTAGACTAGGAGCTTGTGCCAACTTTTAGTACTTATTAATTGAATATAAAAAAATGAACATTTAAATGGTGTTTGGAAAACCAAAAATTGTTTGTTATGAGAAAACTCCAAACTTTTAGTGTTTGAAGAACTAGGAGAAGAAAATGTGTTAATATATCCACAAATGTGAGTTTGCCTGAAGTTTTGACAGACCACAAAATTATAAGTATTTCTACTCTTCTCAGTTGAAAGATGAACACACGTCTTGTTAGTGATTGGAGAAACACAGAATTTGGTAATTAATTTACTTTTCTATAAAGTTCTTTACTATTCAGGTTTTAGCTAGTAAAATGAGAAATCCTTCATTATAAGTCCCTTTCCTTGCTCTTGTACTGGCTTTTCCGATTGTCGTCTTCTGACATGGAGAACACAACAGGCTCTTTGCCTTCTCTGTTATTTTTATTCCAGATCAATCCATAGATTTAAAAATCCTTCTTGTTTCACTTTTAAACTGATACCATTTAACTTTAATATTTTTGCAGAAAAGAACAAGTTAGTACCTTGTACCAGAATATCAATCTTGTGGAGCCAAGACTAATTCAGCCATATGAACATGTGATAAGAAACTTTCTTCGAGAGATCAAACTCCAGAGCACAGAAATGGAAAACTTGGCTATTGCAGTGAAGAGGTATCAATCTGTTTCCTTTCTGAGGACACATAGGGTCCTTGTACTTGTTCTGTGACGGGGTGGGGGCATAGCAACTGAATTGCACAAGCATGCTATGATACAAGTGGACTTCCTGAACTTTTGTAGTTCGGAACCTTCTAGAATATTCCACACAGGGTAAGTTATGTCAGGGTCAAAAAGCAATCTGTTGCTGGACGGTGGTGGCACACACCTTTAATCCCAGCACTTGGGAGGGAGAGGCAGGAGGATCTCTGTGAGTTCGAGGCCAGCCTGGTCTACAAAAGCTAGTTCCAGGACAGGCTCCAAAACCACAGAGAAACCCTGTCGTGAAAAACCAAAAAAAAAAAAAAAAAAAAAAAAAAAAAAAAAAAAAAAAAAGCAATCTGTTGTTTGGTCATTGCCATCCTATGTTGTCACCTGCTCAAAACTGATGATTCTATTCAAAAAAATCCAGAACATGTCTTCTCCTCAGCCATTTTACCAAAATAGGAAACTTCTAGAGAGGCAGGCAGACTCTGAAGCCAAGTCAGTGAAAGACCTTGACAGCAGACTTTCTATTCTTTCCAAGTCTCAGTCCTGTGTCTTCAAAAGATTGATGAAGATGAGCTCTTTGGAGTCATGAGTTCCAGTACATGACATCTTAGAACAAAATACTTTTTCTAACAGATACTTTTATCTCTAGAACTGTAGGAGACTGATTAGAAACAGTTGCTGAAATCAATCCTTCTGCCTTTAACTTTAGCCTATGTGATCTGAAGTTTATGTAATAGAATTTAAAATTATGGCTAATGATCTGTTATCCACTTTCTAGGTTTTTCAGTCAGTTGTGACAATAAGAAGTGCACATTTGCTGAAGTCACATTTGCTGTCTTTAGCTATTGTTTGTCTCAGGCTAATATTTATTCTATTTCAGTTGTTTAATGTCATTTATACCCACATAGTCAAGCAGACAACCTTAGTTTGTCATATACGAGGATTGGGAAATATCATGTAGAGTATTAACCTCATCTGTATAATGTGAAGCCTAAAGTTGATGAGCTTTGAGTTTCTCTTCGCATTTTTCAATCCAAGAATACAATGTTTTCTTTTGAATTTCAGAGCCCAAGACAAGGCAGCCATTCAGCTGAGTGAGTTGGAAGAGGAAATGGATCAGAGGATTCATGCAGTGGAAAATGAGACCCGGAAAGACGTGAGTTTTTGGATTGACCTTTCATTCATTTGGCAGATCTTCAGGGAGCACCTTTTATTGTGGAGCTCTGTTTGGTGTCAAAACTTGGGGACAGTAGATTTTACTACTTCATATTCTATATCAAAATATCAAATTTTTAGATTCGGGGCACATAGATGATTTTTTGTAACCAGAAGTGTTTTATAATCAAAAGTTAAAGAGATAGAGAGATTGTAATCAAGTAAGCTGAGGACATAGCTCTCCAGTACTTGTATGTATATCATAAGACTCATGTGAGTGGGAGAGCTGGCAGCATGCATAGGAGGTAAGAGGCCTCTTGGAAACGCATGACGTGGATTGGAGGACTGGAGGCAGGCTTGGTGAGAAGATGGCTGAATATCTGTATATTATTCTCACTACCCAACTTTAAATCTCTATTGCAGTTAATTTAAAATCCTGTCTCCAAGCTGTGGTGTTTTGTGATGAAATCTTATTATCATTGGTATTCTTAAGTTAAAATTACATATCTTTAGTCATTTCCTCAGGGGAGTTTTGTTTTTCAATATAAAATATATTTGAGCTGTTGATATTTGCTGAAAGCAGAAAATATATGCATTTTCTTTGAGTGGGTAATATTAGTATATAAAATTCTATTTTAGTGCTGAGAGGCAATAAAAGTGCAGGCCCCAGTGCTGGCATCAAGCAGATATAAGTCTATGTCCTGACTTGGCTCTTACCAAGGCCAGGTGGCATTCATAAAGTAATCTCTCCTGTGACTCTTTGCCCTGCCACCTGTCAGCCTCAAGGAGGATTAATCATGATGACGTATGTAAAGTACTGAGAAGTGTTGCCTTTGGTAGTACTACCATGGCTGTTACTATCTTTTACTGTGCCTTCTTTGTTTCCTTTCAGATAATTTATCTTACTTGTCTTTATCACACACATTGTTCCATTTGGGCATCTATGTCATTTTATCTCTTTAAAAAATATTTTTATTAATTCTTAGAGAATTTCATACAATTGCTTTTGATTATATGCACTACTCCTCAGCTCCTCCTAGATCTACTGGCCATCCACCCAGCTACATGATATTACCCTGTTTTCTTTGAATCCTGTGTTTGTCCAGTTTATGCTACCCAAATTCTTGCTGGGCCAGTTGTTATTGTAGCTCACAGGGTTCACATCTGGGTGAAGCGATGTTTACTTTTTGGCTCTGGTAGTATTCATAGAACCTTCCATACTGTGAAAGAGAACTGATAGAGCTGAAGTTTCTGGGTCAGTACTTATTTGATTTGTCTGTGTTTCATAGTTCAAATATGCACTGTCTTTAGCAGCAAGGTCTTACCATCAAATTCTGGGATGTAACAAAGAGCAGTGGTAATAGTATGTAATGTTCGCTGGGTCTATTGGACTCCACTGGCCAGAAACTCAAAAGAGGCAATCCATCCTTGACACTGGGGTTTTTATTTACTAGTGTGTGCTGACTTATAGGAGTATTGTCATTTTGTTACCCTTTATAGGGTGACTCCATTTAAACTTTTAAAAGATGAAATATATGTATGGGAGATTCTACAGTAGCAGGCTTGTTTGTTCTGTCTCTTAATAATAAGTGTAAGAACCCTATGGATGTCATATTTAACTGATAGCTGGTTCAGGGTACATGGCTCAAGGTTGGTGCAAATGATTTTTTTCCTTTTTATAACACAATCCTCTTGTGTTTAGAAATAACAAATCCATTTTTAATTTTTCTTTGAAACCTTCTATCACTCTTTAATTTGTTCCTCCATTCATTGATATGCACATACTACACTATAACCAACTCTTATTGCTTCCAGTGCTGACCAGATCCATTGAGGGCTGACCACTTTGTATTAGATAAACAATTAAAGGTCTCATGGTCTCATTCTTGAGGACTCTAATTCTCTTCTTCATCATTTCATTATTCCTTAGCAGTTTTTTTTTCCTCCCTTCCATCTTGACATCCATACTGGTATTGTCCTTGTTGCAGTATTGTTTAGGTCATGATGGTGTTAAAATATCAGTGGATGTTGCTTGCCTGTCTTTCTAGGATATACACTTTCTCAGAAGATTTACTAGTCTTTTGGTTTTACAATATTTTTTCTCCCTTTTTTGTGATGATCCTTGAGCTGTACATTCATGAGTTGTGTTTTACGAGTATCCATTGTGACCAGCCACCCCACAATCAACTGTTCTCTGTATTTTGATCAGTTGTGGCTTTCGTTACTGGTCTTCAGCTTCCAAGAGATGCTTCTTTGATATGTGTATATAGGTTTGGGAACTGGGGGGAAGCAGGAGCTACACTTACTTATTTTTGGCTATGAGGATGAGTATTTAGAATACAGTTACTAATTATTCTGGTTTAGTAAAGTGATAGGAGTAGATTCTCCTCTAAGGTCCATGACCTCACTAGTCTTGGGTAGTATGAAAAGTGTTCAGTATAAAACATAATTTTCCTACTGTTGAGAAGCCCTTACATACAATTAGACAACTGTTGGTTATCACCAATATATGTGAGCCACTCTTAGAGACTTCATGCCATGCTGGTCATTGTTGTGGTAGGCAAGCATTCAACTGAATAAGGCTTTTTGTTACTTCTTCCCCTTGTCAGCTTTTATAGTCTTTCCTGGTCCTATGAAAGCTAATTTTTTGGTTAGTGCTCTGTGGAAAGTTTATGACATCTTCAGCAACAGGGACTTATATAAAATTCTGGGAGGCAACCAAGGGCAACACAATAGTCAATGTTGTTTTTGATGTCTCTTGGACTTCTCTGACTTCAAAAAGGGTTTTTCATTTCTGGCATTGGGAATTTTCTTAATCTATGGCTCTTGAGGAGTGCATTGTCAGTCCAAGTGACATACTGAAGATTTAAATGTCATATGTACATTTATATATGTGTATATATACATTTATATTATATGTACTTTTTATTTATTTCTTAAGGATTTCTGCCTTCTCCCCGCCATTGCCTCCCATTCTCCCCACTCCCCCGATCAAGTCCCCCTCCCTCATCAGCCCGAAAAGCAATCAGGGTTCCCTGACCTGTGGGAAGTCCAAGGACCACCCACCTCCATCCAGGTCTAATTGATAAATAAAAAAATAATGTTTCCTCATGTTTTCCCTTCAAAAGATGTAGTATTATTTTGCCTCCATTCCATACTGTATTGACTTCCTTTCTCTTCTTCAAATAAACTTTCTACCCTTTTTTTTTTCCATTTTCTCATTTGAGTCACTTGTTGACTGCTATTCTCCTTCCTAGTGTCAACTCCTGCCCTTTTGGTACATTTTTACTTTCCGAGTTTTTGTGATTATTTCAAGTTAAATACTCACACCTGAAGATTTGAATCTCAGAACCACAGATGATAGAGTATTCACATTTCTCATTTTGTGTCTGTGCTATCTTTCTCAATTTAATCTTCTCTACTTTCAAACACGTACCTGCACATTTTATGATTTCATTTTTTATTATAGTTGACTAGTATTCCATCATGTATATTAACCACATATTCACTATCCATTCCTCAACTGAAGGACATTTAGGTTGTTTCCTTTTCCTACCTATTGCGAATAGAGCATCAATGCACATGGCTAAGTATGTCTCTGTGGGGCCAAGTACTTTGGACATATGCCAAGGAAGGGCATTGGTTTTGTTGTTGAATTACTTTAGCTTTTTGTTAATGTTCTATACTGATTTCCATAAAGGCTACCTCAATTTGCAATCCTAACAACAATGAAGGAGGGCTCCCTTGTCCTTACAACCTCTTGGTTGTTGTGTTTATCTGTTTCATTATAACTGGGGTCTAATAAAATCTCGGAAGTTGTTCTAAACCACATTTTCCTGATTTTTAAGGATATTGAACATTTTTTAAAATACTTTCTTAGATGTTATCATATATACTGTTTTTCAGTTTTTGAATGTGTCTTCTTTTGACTCTTTGTTTTTTGAGTCTGTACCAATATCCTGGTTGTCTGAAGTAACCAAGGGGCCCTCATTGTTTACTGACTTGATTTTTAGTTGAATTCTAGACAAATGAACCACTTGACTTTGACTTTTTAGGACATGCATATTGGTTCAGTAGTCCTTTACTCTTAACTTTGGTATTCAATTAGCCTTTGCTTAGTGAAGCTAATTCCAGTGCAAAGACGTTTAAAATTTTTTATTTAGTTTTATTTTGTGTGTAAATGTCTTGCTTGCATGTATTTCTATGCACTGTGTGCATGCCTTGTACTCATGGTGGTCATGAAATAACCTGGAACTGGAGGTACAAATGGTTGTAAGCTCTTGCGTAGATAGTAGGAACCAAACTCAGGTCCTCTGCAAAAACAGCAGTGCTCTTAACTGCTGAGCCATCTCTCCAGCCCCAATACCTGGATTATCTATGTTGACTATAAAACAGCAGGAGAGTTCCAAATTAATGCTAGCAAGCAAATATCTACTGAATTTGTATTGGCTATACTCTAATGCTCAGCAGTAGACCAGAATGTGTACGGGAATGACTATTTGTTATAATTAACAAGGATTTATTGAGTATGCCAGGGCTGATCTTAAAGGAATATCTTCAGCTAAATGGTTTTGGAGAATAGACTCATACTTAACGACATTAACAGAGAAGGAGATGTTTGTGTAATACTTTGTGGAAGAGGTTATGCCTTGATTAGCAACAGTACCGCTTCTGGTAAGACAATTACCTTCAAGGATTAACCTCTTCAAGGATTAACCTCTCTTGCCAATGAATTAATAACACCAACAAAAATAATTAAAACAATATAAAAAGAGGACCAATAAGAGTAAAAGAGAAAAAAAGAGGAACTTGAAAGAAATAAATTGTTTAGTCCATTTTAAGTATGGGGTACACTTAGAGTTAAACAGAGTTTTGATTAGTGGGAAGACATGAGTCCTCTTACCCCTAGCTGTCCAGTTGCACTTGTTCATACCAAAATTCTAAGAGTTGTGAAGTTACACATAGTCTTATAAGTGACTGAGTCTAAGATCATAAAAGGACAGTTTCAAGATCTAAATTCTTCATCAGGAAAGACTTTGTGCCTTAAACTAATTAATAATTAAGATGGAGAATTTGGTAAGAAGTCAAGTCATGGCCTATGTGAAAAGAGGACATGAATTTCTCATCATCTGGGAATTTAAAAAAAAATCCCTATATTGATTTTTTTGAGCCAAATCAGCACAGCAGCTATTTTTGTGTTTTCTCTATGTTATTTCTCTCTCTTCAGAATTGTATATTATTGAAAACTGCTTTGTTGTCATTAGAGTCTTGAATTTGTTATTTTATTCCCAACAAGTTGTAATCTAGCCTGACCTGTTGGCCAAAGACCATAAACTTGTCTTGCAGCTTCAAGGGGAAGGAGTGCAAGGTCAGCTTTGTCTTGCAAGAACACTCTGAGTGGGAAAATGTGAATGACAAGGTTACATTTCTTCTGTTCCTGCAGGTGCTTACCTGTCAGTTCTTTGTCATAAGGGACAGACAGCAAGGGGACTCAGAGTGCTTTTGAGAGCAGAGAAAGGCAGGTACTGGATCTGTAGTGTAAGAGTCCTGTTCCAAAGGGGGAGGTTGTTGTTGCCTTTTATAGATCCCTTATATTTTACTCAATTTTTCATAGACTATGTTTTCCAGCTTGTAGCCATCAGTTTAGAAAGTTTTCAGTCTCTTACCATCACCTTCTTTCATAATTTAATCTGAGACTCTCTTCCCCAAGCCTGTTCCTCCTCTACCTCAGAAGAGATGTCTTGCACAGCAGTTCCTGCACCTTCTGGTGTGCCTTTTTGTCACTGTCTTTTACAGAGAATTTAATGGGAACACATCAGAGTGTACAACATACAGTCTTGTGCTGAGTAATGGTGTCTCCTCTTCATGTAGTACATTGGTCCCATCATTAATACCTGGGAATATTGTAACCACCTTACCTGGTGTAAGTGCATTTCATCATGTTGACTCAAGGACAAAATCACCTAATAATGTTTCTCAGAGTGTACCCCTATTAAGGAAACTCCCAGCCTATCACAGTGGCTCTACACTCTGCATAGACATTTATAATGATGATTCGAATTCAGGAAAAATGAAAATGATAGGACAACTGGTCACTGGCTGTGCCTTCCTGAGTCCTAAGCCATCATAGGATGTATATGTTCACAAAATCCCATAGTTGTGTTATATCTTCTGACAGAAATGGTTCACTGATTCACTTCTGTGCTGTGGTATTATCGCAGTTTTATAGTCTTAGGGACTGCACTTCGGGATAATGTACAACTTTTGACATTCTGCAGCTCTTCCATTTCTGTACGTTTCAAATCCAACACTCTTGCACACTTAAAATGCCCTGGTGTCCTTCTCCCATCTAGTCTCACCCTTACAATTTCAGAGTGTTTTTGTCAGCTTAGCTCAATATGAAATGCTTCTTATCTATTGATGATTTGAAGAGTGTTGAAGAGACAGAAATTACCTAAATGATATCTTTCATTTCTCCCATAGGAAAAACGTAAAGCAGAGGAAGCCCTCAGTGATCTCAGACGTCAGTATGAAACAGAAGTAGGAGACCTACAGGTGACCATTAAAAAGTTAAAAAAGGTGAGTATATAGCATAGAGACATTCTAGAAACATCCCTCACCGTGTCTAGACATTGAAAATGAAAAACATTTAGAGTTGAAGCAGAAGAAATAGTGACTTTACTGAGACAGTTCAACTCCTTGAGAGACTCTTATTTTTAAAGGCTCCCAAGTTCTTCTAGTTATTGGGCCATTTGGCTTATAACATGGAATAATAAAATGTCTTATCCTTGAACAGCTTATTAAAGACATTTCTTTTTTTTTCTTGTACCATTTATTAATCTCCAAATTCATGATTTTATTTACTTGAACAGCTAAATAATATTTCCTTATGAAAATGCATCACATATACTTCATCCAGTTTTCTGTTGCTAGACATGTAGATTGTATTTTTTTTATTTCATTTTCATTTACCAAGTGCTTTGAGTGAATTCCCTGTATCAAGAGGAGAGTGTTTTCCTAATTGAAACAGCATCTGTCTATGTCAGGTGTCCCTGTGTTCTTGTTCTTAGCTTACTTCAAGGTGCATAGCAGATACTTAGTAAATATTAAGTGAAATAAAAATTGTTTTCTTAAGTAGAAAGTTCCTGGTCTAGCAATAACCTGATCATTGTAAGGTAAAAAAAAATGTGGAAACATGAGCAAAAGTGTCTTTGAGTACTGGTATTCCCTTTCTTGGTTCTAATGAACAGGTTCTTTGTACTCTGAGATTTGCTAATAATAATGATTCTGGAGTGCAGCAGTGGAACAGGGGAGTTTTGTAAGTTACCAGCTTCTGCGGTGCAGATACTTGTAGTGTTATGGACGTCATGCTATCAAATTCACATATCCATGTACAGAATAAACACTGACCTGTCATTATAAGATGGTTCTATGTCAGAATTAAGCTCACATCTTACATGGTTGTTTGCATAGTAGTCAAAATAACTTAAGTAAACAGATGTGAAAATTAAATATTCCAGTAGTATTGGAGGGCCATTAAGGGAAAGTCATTTCCTGCTGGTCAAGAGCACACAATCTATTTAATCTGTGTAGAAACCTAACATTCAAGGCTACCCAAAACAAAAGAGTTAAACCAATTGGGCCAGGTATTCCCCTGTTTTAAGGGATCACATTTAAGAAGAGTAGATTCACCCAAAGCCATGATAAAGAGATGAGAGGAATAATTAGCAATTTAGTAAGATTCTGGAGTTATCCTTCCCAGAAACTCTGCATTCTTACTGCATTCATACAGTTGCTTACTCAGTGATATCCATGGCACTTCCTTTTTTCTGTCAGCTTTTTTTAATTACTCAGAAAAATGTAACTTTTTTTTTCATTTCTGTTCTAGGTATGCTTTTCCCAATGTAGTCTCAATTCCTCCCTAGCACTTTTTCCCCATGTGACAGTTTTCTGCATTGTGGCTGACCTCCATTGCTGAATATGCCAGTCTAAACTTAAAAGGCACACCTTCTTTTTCCAACATCTTCCTCCCATGGACAGCTGCAAAGATTAAAGATTACCTGGCTAAGCTTTTCCTTTTAAATTTTAGTAAATTTGTCCTTTTGTTTTTTTTTTTTTTGAGTCTTTCATTAAATTATTTGTTATTGAGACTAAGACTTTCAATAAGGGAGCCCAACTTCCTTAGTAATATGTGGCACCCCAGGTGAGACTGCCCATAACATAAACATCACTAGCAGTTCAGTAAAGTTATGTTATAGTTAAGCTTGTCATTGTCACTCATGTTCATCTCAATCTCTGAAGTGACTGAAAATCATCTAGGAGTCTTCTATAAAGCCATAAAATCATTATGATCTTATATGTATTTGAAAATAATAACTAGACTATTATACTATGAATAGATTCCAGAAAGAAGAATCCACTGAGTCTTTTAGTCATTGTTTTTATTTATTTCTGTAAGTTTCCATGTCTTTACACATTGCAAGGATGGATGCCAAAAATATGACCTGATATAAAATATGATGAAGTTTTAACAGTGAGAGATCATAAGTGAGAATGATGAGGCCTTAGTCCTCATTGAAATTATATCAACTTTTCCTTATAGCATGTAGATGTATTTTCCTAATATTTTCAATCCTTGGTTTCTCATTTAAAACATGGTTTTAACCATGTTTAACCATAGCAATTGGTATTTTATTGGCTATAATTTACTAATATCATTCCCATAATTTGAAAATGCTAAATATAAACTCATTTTTGATGACCATATTAAATGAGGCCTAAGTTTCAGGGAGGGAGAATGACCTACTGAGAATTCTAGAGCTGGTAACCAATGGAGTCTTTCTTTCTTGCCTGTTCTAGACTTCTTGCCCATCTGATAGGTTTGCTGTATAAAACAGTAAAAATATTTATAGGTGAGAATATTAAAGGCTCTAAAAATTTAAAAATATACTTTAAAGATTTTTATGATATCATTATTTTTGACAACAGATTCCAAAAGTCTTAGGTATTTTTCTTTCATAATATTCTTCTGTGAAGTCATAATTCATCTCTCTTTTTTTAGACCTATCATGATAACCAATTTTAAGTTCAAGTTATATTACATAAGCATAATAACAAAATAAACCCACAAAAGTGGCATATTGAAGAACACACAAATCAGTGGACTAAAGTACCTAAACATAGATCCACAAAGCTACAACCACCCGACTCTCATAAAGGTGCTATTATTGGAGAATCAACAACCTTTCTTAGCAAGTGGTGCTGAGTAAACTGGATATCCACATGTAGAAGGCTGGAAACATATCTGCCTTCTGCCCTGTAGGAGAATCAGCTCAAAAGGGTATATGAAAAGAAAGCAATCAAGCAGAAGCCAATGCCTGAAAAAGCAGACAGTCTTCACCAGACAAGAAGCGTAGTTAATACGCATCTGTCAGTCACAGTCACATGAGGTCCTGTCTCACGATAGCTTCTGGCAAGATGGAGAATGCTCATAGTTAAAGCACATGAGCATGATGAAATCTGGGAAACATTTTGGCTAGTGCAGAATCCCTCTGTTTAAGGACACCTGCAAACAAACCCTCACAGACCTGGGATGTTACTTCTTTGTGGTCTTTATTTTCATTATTTTTGTTTTTATTTGCAGTACTAGAGTTTGAACATAAGGTCTTGCACATGCTAAGAAAATATTGTACTTTGATCTTTTTTTGACATTTCTTTTTGAGACATAGTCTTGATGTATTTCTCAGGTTGGCCTTGAATTTATTGTGTAACCCTAGACTTACTTTTTTCCTGTCTCTTCCTTCTAGATTCAATTGTTTACCACCACAACTGACTCATGGGAAAGTTATTTTGTTTTAGATATTTTTAACCTCTGATATAAGTGTATTAGCCAGCAAGCAGACCTCATGTAAGCACATGTATTCTTTCTGTGCATGTTTATCTTCACATCAGGTTTATGTGCTTAGATATTAGTGATTTCAATCATTTTTGTAAACATTTCTTCAGTTCACTATTAATAAAACAGGAGCATGACATTAACATTCCTCTTATTATTTTTATTTCTAGCTGATTATGGTAGTGAACACCTTTGTTTCTAGCAACCATCTGTATTCCTAGAAATTGGAAGTTAGGATTGTCAAGAGTTCAAAACTAGCCTCAGCAACTAATCAAAATTGAGGTCATCCTGTGTAATATGAAACTATCTCAAAACAAATAAGATAATTCATAAACACTGAAGGTAAGACTATTACAAAGTGAAACAGAAAGCCTTAAGCATACAGGATGAAAGAGAATGCCCACATTCTTTTAGTGAAGAAGGAAAGCAAGGATTGGGTGTTTTCCTATGGAGTTGTTTCAAAACTGACTTTTACATTTTAGAAGTGGTTTAAGGAAAACATTTTACATTTAAAAGTGTTTTTAAAAAATGCATTTATTTTTTAAAATAATTGTTTGCATTATTTAAAACAAATATTTAAATGTTATAGATGTTGTATCATTTATTGATCTGTAGTCATAAGATGTTAAATATTGAAGACTGCTATAATTCCCACATTCATATTCAGGAATATCTCTAATCTTCACCAAAATTTTTCTAAATGACTTTTCAAAAATACCTAAGTTTTGTTTGCTCTTTCAGCTTGAAGAACAATCGAGACACATAAGTCAAAAGCAAGATGTGACAGCATTAAAGAAACAAATTTATGATTTAACAATGGTAAGAATTATTCTTCATTGAATGAAATTCATTTCCTCTTAGATACTTAGTTACTTTTCTGAAAGATAAAGAACCACGACCAAAATGTACTTCAAGAGGAAAGTGTATTCTATTTTATAGGTGTCAAGTAACAGTCCATCACCAGGAGAAGCCAATGGAAGAAGAAAAACAAAAGCCAAGCAAAAACACTGCTTACTGGTTTATACCCATGGCTTACTTTCTTATATAACTTAGGATCATCTGCCCAGAGATGTTACCATGCACAGGTCTCATCCACATCAATCATTAATCAAGAAAATGCCCAACAGATTTGCCTATAGTCTGGTCTTAAGGAGGTGTTTCCTCAGTTGACATTTCCTCTTACCTAATGACTCTAACTTGTATCAAGTTAACAAAAAAAATGAAAGAACACAGACAACTTGCACATATTCGTGGTACTTATTGTTTCTGTGATTCTGGAATAAAAGCTTAATGAGAAACTGATACTATAATTACAGAAAATCTTTGAAATATATTTGAGTAACTATATTATGAAGGGGAGCAATCAAATACCTCTTCTGACTAGTTTTTTTTTTTTAAAGTTTATGTGTTTAATGTAATGCACACAAGGTGCTGATTGCTATCTTACCGTGATTAACCCCATACTTTTAGAAGCATCCCTGCTTTTGTATGTGTGATTTCTTCTGCCTTCAGTTTGTCTTTCTGTTTTTTAGATGTTCTCATTTCTATTTGGTTTCTCTGTTGCAAAAAATTAGTAACATTTACCTCTGCTTTCGTTTTATTTTAGATTACTCTCAAATATTAAAAACATTTTACTTGCTCTGTCTCTTGAGCTGGGATTTCATAACTTTCCATCTGGTCAGTTATCTTTATCCCACTTAGGAGAGAATTTTCCTATCCTCACAGTCTCAGCTTATCTTGATATTTCTGCATCAGAGTTGCCTTTATGTTTGGATTGACTTTCATGAAGAGTTGCTTGCTTTCTTGGATTTTCTGATTCTGTTCTTAGTTTCTTGTTTTAAAAGATGTTAGTTAGGATTATTATTGCTGTAATGAAATACCATGACAAAAAGTGACATGGGAATGGTTTATTTCACAACTGTTCTATATAATAGCTTATCAAAAGCATTGAGGGTAGGAACTCAAGCAGGCCAGACACCTGGAGGCAGAATCTGATGTAGAGGTCAAAGGGGAGTACTGCTTACTGGATTGCTTCCTCTGTGTTTCTCAGCTTGATCTTTTCTTTTTTCTTTCTCTCTCTCTATATATATATATATGCTATTTTATACCAATTAAAAAAATGTCTGACAGGCTTGCCTAGAGCCAAATTCATTAAATCTGGCTTGTGACAAGTTTTTGTAAAACTAGGCAGTACAAAAATACTCAACCATCTTTGTGATGTCATGACTACTGTAAAATTCTTTATTTTTCTTGAAAATATTAATTTTGGAGGTCATGAAATGACACATCTTACTGGATTAGTTTAATCTTTCTGTACACACGCAAATATGTATATATGATATTTTTGATTCATTATAACTAATATTTTCTTGAATAAATGAACCTTGAATGTCATTAGACTCAATACTTCTTGTTTCTTGGGAAAATGAAGCAGTACATAACCTAACTCTCACATTCATTCCCTGTTCCTCAAACCTTCTTGTTCAAAGAATCAGTTATTGATTCAACTATTGTATATTATTTAAGTTTAAAAAATTTAAATTCTTTACATCATTCCTATCTTTATATGTGGCATTTGTTGCCAAACTATGATAGACAAGAGTTGGTCACTATGCCTTTGTTATGTTATTGGAGGCAGACAGACAGATGGGCAGACAGACACAGACATTATATACACACTTCCTTGAAAGTTTGTCTATGTGACACAGAGAGTCAGCTGTCTCCACCTCCTCAGGGTTGGGATTAAAGACAATTGCTACCATCACCTGTGCATTTTAATTCATTTCCCCGCACCCCTTCTTTAAACTACATATTTATTTTCACTTTATGTATATGGGTGTTTTGTTTGGGTGTACCAGGCTCTGTACCGTATATATGCCTGTTATCCAAAAAGGGCAAAAGAGGGTATTGGATCTTCTGGAACTGGAGCTACTGATGGCTATACGTAATTATGTGGGTTATGGGACTAGAACCCAGATTCCCTGGAAGAGCAACAAGTATCCTTTATTCCTGAACCACCCTTCCAGTCACCTAGCTTCTTTCACTTCTCATTCTACCTGCTGGTGTGCTCAGAAAGAGTATCCTTTATTCCCGAACAACCTTTCCAGCCCTCTAGCTTCTCTTCTCATTCTGCTTTAAGGTGTGTAACTGGGCCACTTGGCCTTTTTGCTTTCTACTGCAGGATCTCCTAGGCATTTGTTTTAGAATGTTGCCTTGGTGCATTTTATTAGCATAATTAAATATGGAGGCAGGCTAATTTTTATAAAGGGCTTTATTTATCTCACAGTTTTAAAGTTGTAAGGATTCAAGAGCATGGGGCAGTGTCAACTTAGTTTTACTGTGGACTTCTTGGTAGATTGCTGGAGTATGAGCCAGAAGGGTAAACAGGAAATAGCAACTGACTTTGAAAGATCACTCCCAAGGACAGCACTCTAATTGACCTAAGGGACAACTACTTGGCTTCTTCTTAAAAGGTTTCATGCCACTTCTAAAGCTGGAAACTGGGAGAAAAAGCTCTGTGGTGTAGGGTAAACTCTTAAATTGTACCCCTCACATTACCAACTCTCTTTCCGGACTCTCATCTTTGGGAGGGAGGCATCAACTAGTTTCCAATTCCTAGAAATATGTTTAAGTCACTTGATTATATATGATCCCCCTCATCTATACCTTTAACTGTAAATGGTTTGTTTCCATTGTAATTTCATAGTCATGATTTTTTTTCTGGGATGGAAAAATAAACCATCTATGTGCACAATCAGCTATTTAACTACAAGTGTCCAGTGATTTCTTTTTTAAAGGGAAATTTAAAGTTTCATAACTATGCATTTCTCTTATTAATTACATTTTAAGAAATTAGATAAAAGTTTTTATTATTAAAAGCAATCAGTGTAACTAATTTTAGAAAAGTGTTCAGATATTTTGTCTCAGTTAATTTTCCAATAAAATGATTATCAGTCCTTGTTTATTATAGTTTTGGGCAGATGTCAGGTACAAAATGAAAAACAGCCTTACACCTTGCTAATGTACAATATTTGAGTATATAATTGGTTCTTTGAACAGGAAGATGTGAAGAACATAGGAGAGGTAGGAGATTTATTTTTGTGGAGTTACGCTATGTACTGCTTCGTGTTTCTAGGAGCAAGAAACCCTGAGACTAATGCCCCTTGTCGTTCATTTTCTTTAGGAAAATCAAAAACTCAAGAAAGATCTTTTGGAAGCACAGACAAATGTAGCCTTTCTTCAGAGTGAATTAGATGCTTTGAAAAGTGATTATGCTGACCAGAGTCTGAATTCTGAACGGTATGAAACTATTCATAATAGTTTTACACTGGTAAAGATTATACATATATATTTCTGTAGATGGTACCTTTACTGACAGATTTTCTCATGTGTGTATCTCCTCACTGTGTACATGTGTGTGCTTAATTTTTTTTTGTGCTTAATCTTTTTAAAAGAGTTACCATTTGATTTATTTCCCTCTTAGGACAGTGTAGGGCTTTAAAGTGTTTGGTTTCATTGATTGTGGGAAGAAAATACTGTGTAATAACAATTTTCTGTTAAAACTACCGTCAGATAAAAATGATGGCCTAAAATATAAGAAAGAGTTATTAATTATTCAGTGCATTGGATTTGAGGAATTGGTATTAATAACTTAGAACCTCACATAATCAAAGTCAGGCATTCTTACATGAGAGATACAGTTGTATGCATATACAGAGAATAAATTTGGGCATTTGGACAAAATATTTTATGTATTTTCAAACTTCACTCAGAATTATGTGTTGTAGTATTAAATGGCATAACTTTTTCTGGATATATTCTGTGTAGATCCTTAGAGATAATGAGTTGTGAGTTCAGCATACTTAAAATAAAGGAGACATATGCTGCCACCCTTTAAAATTTTCAAGTTTAGTTAGGAAAGCCAAGACCAAGACAAATGTGCACCGAGTACCAGCAATAATACCATTTGCAACTTGAGGGCTGTGTAACTGCCTTGTTTCCGCCTGTGTTAAGAAAAAGCAGGCAGTGAATACAGGAGGAATGATCAGCTGTGTTGGACCAATGAATAGGACCCAGTGACAGCAGTATCCACTGAAGCAAGTAGCATTGCCATCTACCAAGAGTATCGTTAGCACATTATTAATGTTTATACCTTCATCCACAGTCTACCCTATCTTTTAGGAATCTTTATTATCTTCAGTTCACTGATGGGAAAAAGAAAGTTTTATAAATGTTGTAGTTAAGGGGGAAATGAAAGAAACAATGTAATAGAGAAGCAAGACTGGCGTGGGGGAAAATGATCAGACCGTTAGAAAAAAATGCTTTAAATAGGAAACAACCTTTTAAAACACACTAAAAGTGAATAAGCTACTTTATAGAAATTCTAAAAGGGCCCAGGAATTTTGGCTAAAGTACTTTGATTCCTATATGCAATTGTATTGTAGCTTGGCAGTGAAGGGCAGGTTTCTCCAGATGAGGCTTGGTAGCTCATAAGGATTGGAAGATAGTGATGGGGTTGTGCCACATGTTTACACATGCTGTCTCTTCTCTCCTCATGAAACATTACATACAATTTTGCAGGGATCTGGAAATAATCCGAGAGTACACAGAAGATCGGAGTAGTCTTGAGAGGCAAATTGAAATCCTCCAGTAAGTTCTCATATAAAATGCTCATTGCATTTTAGCTACTGTTTGTTAATAAGACATGTGCCATTTGTCAGATGACCTGACATGTCCAGTGTACAGATCACTGTTTCTTCTCACTGCAGTACATTTGGCATGTGCAGTTCAATTCCTGACTCATCTGCCTCTAACTAAATAACACCAGTACAGTCTGGTTCTCAAGGTCCCTTCAGGTCAGGAAAGTGTGTCGTACATCTGAGTTATTCCTCTGTGAGGGATGAAGCCTTCACCCTCATTGTTCTCTACTTCATATCTCGAGAGCTCCCCAGGTCTTCACCTGAATGGTGCAATAGAATAGTGTTTAGTCTTTCAATTTGATATGCTTACTACAGATATGTGTTTTGTTAGTTTTCATTTATTAAAAAGCCATTTCCAAAGAAATTCTATCTTAATCTATCAACTTCACAACTAAGTTGTAGTAATTACATCTTCTGAGGATCTTTTTCAAGAAACCTTGATATTCCCCAATTTGTTTCACTTATACAGTGTATTCTTTGGTTTTCAATTAACTAAATGAAATAATGTGGGCCTGGGCAAATATTTACAGTTTTTAATGTTCTTTTCTCTCTGTTGTGGAAACTTTAGAAGTCACTTTTTATATAGTCTTATTAATTCATTCATTTGTTAACTCATTCAGTAGATTTCTCAGTTAACAGCTTTGATGGGTGAGATACTCCTGGAAATGAGGAAAGATTAGTGAGTAGGAGAAAAAAAATCTCTCTCCTTATGAGTCTAGCAGAGAAGAGGAAGACAGAAACTGGTTACCCATAGAAATGAGTATGATGTATATCAACAAATGAGAGAAATATAACAAAGGAAAAGTACAAGTTCCTCATGGAGAACTATTAAAGGTCAATAAAGAACTCTTGGTGGAAGTAATAACAGAGCTGAGATATGAAGGATAAAGTGGCTATGAACAGGAAAATTACATACTCTATGGGACAGGGACTCTGTGATCCTTATTCTTTAGCCAAAGGAAGCAGATGTTAAATGACTTTCATGATATCCCATGAAGTAATTACTTAAGTTTGTATTTACTCCCCAATCCATCTGAGGTCAATAACCAAGTATATGATTGATACAGAAATCCCATCAGAGTATAAAGAGGATATGATATAGGATATAGCATGCTGCATCAGTTCCTGTGGCTGAGCTGTGTGGACTAGAGAACAGAAACCTACATTAATCCTGTAGACACAGAAATTATCTAAAGGAAGAGTAAGTGCCACAGCCCAGCAAATTTATTCTTAAAATGCTCCCAGATCTTCAGGAAAAAGAACCAATCAATTCAATCATTGCAATTTGTGTCTATCTCTGACTCTGTTTTGGGGGTTCAGAGGGAAACAGAAGCTTACCAAAAGCACAACATTATCTGTACATTCTGAATGTCACTGCCTCAAACAGAGTGGGAACATTGATCCCCCAGTGCTTCCTGTTTCTGTTTGTTGACTTCTTTCCTCTACAGAACAGCTAACCGGAAGCTGCATGACAGTAATGATGGCCTCCGGAGTGCACTGGAAAACACTTACAGCAAGCTCAACAGATCTTTGGTATGTGATATCATCTCACAAGATATTGAGTTCTTTCTCTTGATAAGTGATTTGTGGAAGAAAACCATGTGATATTTTAGAATAACTGCGTGTTGATCTTATAGTGAGACTCCCTTGACATGAAGTAAAAAGACAAGTTTTCTAAATTAAAAATATATTCTGCCCAAATGTAGAAATAAATGCAATGTTGTTTATCAAACTCTTATATATTCTAAGAAGCTTAGAGAAAGATGCTGAATATGTAATTTTAGCCTTAGAGGGTTAAATATTATAAGAACAAATTAGAAGGACAGCAATGTATAAGAAAAAAGTGAGGAATCCTGTAGGTGTAAGAAAAAAAAATGTTTCCAGTCAAAAAAAGGCAGCTATGCTTCTGACTTGCTCATGCCTTTTTCTCATGGCAAACTCTAGAGAGAATGATGGCCTTGGGTTTTGGATTTTAAATCCTCCAGTAAGAAGCAAGTTTCTCCAGATTATATTTGCAATGAAGCTTCTTATCCCACTTTTGTGAATCAGTTTTAGGCAGTCATATTCGAATGCAAAACAATTACTCAACAAGATTATGCTTCCAAAAGAGACAGATCTGGGGAAGCTGATGTTATGGGATCCTCACGTATCTGAATAGGTATCAGAGTCTTGTGGAGTATGCAGTAGAGCTATATAAAAGCTAAAATTGATGAGAAAGAGAAACCATGTGAATCTTTCCAAATGATGTTTTTATGTTTATATTTGCTCATGTTTAGTCATAAATTTTATTTGTATTGGGAATTAAATTGTTTGGATTTGCATAAACACATCTGTCTGTGGTATAAGAAATGTCTACATACTAAACAACTACTTGTTATTGCAGCGTATGAACAACATATCACCAGGAAATACAATTTCTAGAAGCAGTCCCAAATTTAATCACCATTCTTCTCAGCCACTGGCCTATGATAGGTATGTAGCACCTGCTTTTTTTATTATCTGATTTGTAGATCATGGTTGAAACTAAGACAAATTATCTTAGAGCTGAATTAAAATAAAGAAATATATTAAGTAATACTTTGTATCTATTATGATCTTACATTAGCCTTCACAAATGTGAAAAAGGTGAAACTGTAAGTAAACATATTTCATAGAAAGAAGTTATTTTCTCAAGATGCTTTGAATTATTGTATAACCATTTTGTACCCACCATTGTCTAACTCAGTTGCATTATGGATGATATTTGTTGTGAGCCTTTTGTCATAATTTGTCAGTGTTTAGTACTGAAAACAATTAAAAAGTAGAAAAGGCATTTAGATTTATGAGTTACTAAATATTAACAGATCTGCTGGCATATTTCAAAAATTAGAATTTAACTTGACTCTTAAGAGACCAAATAGTAAGCAATGATTATTTATATGTGTGTGCTTGTGTGCACATCGGTGTACATGTCCAACATTGTTAGCTAAAAGAAAGTTAAGTTTGTGGTATATCAAGGTGTTCAAAAAAAATAAAAGAGTACATTACATTTTCCTATGTGTTTGAAGATTTCTAACTCAGGTTTATCCCCTTTTGTATGTGGGGGGAGTACTTCCAGTATAAATAAGTATGTTCTTACTATCTTGATGTTACCTGGCTTTTTCTTGGGGATGTGTGGACAGTATGGAAAGGCTAATGATATAGTTCTATTCTAGTTCAGTTTGATAAACCAGTGAGTTTATGAGGCTTACTTACAGGAGTAGGAGGGATCTCAAACAACTGTGTCACTTGAGAGTCCAATCCAAGCACAGATGATGATGTACTTCCCCCTCCTAATGATGCTCTCCATTCTCTCCTCCTGTGCGGATTTTCATCAGACCCAGTATTGTGACAGCCATGCAGTAGCTGCTTAGATTTCATGGTGGTGATGATCAGTAGTGCTCCACCACACCTGGTGATAGCTGATGCTCTTGCTGCCACTGGTCCAATTTTTTTTTTCTTCAGACAAGTTTTCTCTGTAGCTTTGGAGCCTGTCCTAGAACTCACTCTGTAGACCTTGCTGACCTCAAACTCATGGAGATCCACCTGTCTCTGCCTTCCAAATGCTGGGATTAAAGGCATATGCCACCACCACCCAGCTTTGGTCTGATTTTTATTTATTGATTCATTAAGTTTATAAAATGTGACTTATTTATTTATAAGTAACTGGAATTTGCTCTTACTAATAATACATATTTTTTAAAGGTGCAGATTTGATGCCACTTTTTCTGGACTAATAGTTAAGAGCAGTTTATAGTTCTCAGTAAGATTTAGAGGAAAGCATAAAAGACAAATTCTTCATAAATCTCATAATTTATTCTTGGAAGAACAATGCCACAATTGAGGCTCTGATAATGAAGTAAGAGTTCCTTTTCAGTTTGTTCTAAGAGACAGTTTCTTCATCATATCATCAGGACCTCAGAGAGGCAAGGAAAGTTTCATCTACTTCTCTTTCTGAACACAACTAGAAACCACTGTGGCCTGTACAGATATTCCTTCCTGGGGGTTAGTGATATACAAAGTTAACAGGGTGCTTTTCTTTTCTATGCTAATATAAAGCTCTGTGTGTGAAAAAATCTTTAGGCTTGGGATTTTGACTGTTGACTTTTCATCATAGAAGGATCGGGGATAGAGAGGGTCACAGCACCTTCACTTGAGTATTCTGTCATTGTCCCCCAATCAGTTGTGTGTTGCCCTAATTGCACACAGCCTTGAAGTCTTGGGAAAGGGGTTAGAGTACACATAGAATGGAATGTCTAAGAGAAGGGGCTTTATTTGTGCAACTGTGGAGAAGTCATTGTCCACATTGAGTAAAACTTTCCAGGGCTCACTCACACTCCTGTCAGTAAACCCTCATCCATGCTCATTAACCAAACACAATAAACTCATTGGTTTTCCAGAGTGAACTTTGGTGAGATTGAACTTTGTTTTGTCATTGGAATTTTGAATGAGGATAGGCCTTGACTAATTGCCCCAAAGGAAAAAGTATCTAACACTCCATCTTGAAAACAAACAAAACAAATAAACAAAGGGACTAACAAATAGAAGAGTTATAAGAAATGTCTAGAAGTAGACAAACTATTCCAATTATGGTTTAACTGAATTATAGTAAAAAAGCTCTTGTATTCTAGGGATATTTTATTAAAATAGTATAAGATTATATTTGTATCTAGGGTACTCATTCTTTGTATCAGGAAATAAGTCAGTCAATTTAAAAGAATTTTGTGTATTTTTAATATATATGAATGGTTTTGTCCTCATAGAGTATTGCACAGAATGAACTGACTGCATTTTGTATTTCCTCTTCTATGCTAAGGGAACACCATGTATCTCCTGGCAAGGGACAATGTTGTCAGCCTGTCCCTTTGTGCTTTTGTACATTTTGAACTCCTTGGTAAAGCTGTCTCCTCTTTTGTCACAAGGTCATTCCATTCTTCATATGCAGATGAGGATTGTGACTCTTTGGCTCTCTGTGATCCTCTGCAGAAGATGAATTATGAAGTTGACAGCCTGTCTGAGAGTTGTTTTGACAGTGGTTTGTCTACTCTGAGAGACTCCAATGAGTGTGACTCTGAAGCAGACTACAAGCACCAGAGAGAATTCCAGAGTTTGCATGAAACACAGGAGAGCCTTGGGGGAGATGCATCAGACACAGATGTGAGCCAGAAACCATAATACTCTGATGCCTTCCTTTGAAGAAAATCTTCTACCATGTTTTAGGGAACTCTGTTTTAACAGCACATAGCCTGTGTTGTTAAGGTCATGAAGAGGAAATTTAGTCATTAGACTGGATCTTTTTCCCTATGAAACTAAGGAGGATTTCTCAAACTTTTGCCCTGAAGAGGAGGTCCATTTAATAATCACACTGCTAGTAGACTCAGCAACATAGTTTTATGTTTCTTTGGTTCGAGAGGTATATGTGAGAGATTTGATTTTTAATTATTGATGCTTTGGTAGGTTCCTGATATAAGAGATGAAGAAGCTTTTGATTCTGAAAGCGTGGCCTCTGTGTTACACTGGAAGCCACAGGGATCTGTTGGTGAAGGCAGCACTGTCAGCTCCTCCAGAAAACCCATCTCAGCTCTTTCACCTCAAGTACGTAGCTACTGAGACAACTCTCTTCATGGCATGTTACTTAGATGAAAACTGGCTTCTGTCATCACCTATCTGGCTATTTCCCTCTAGGCAGACATGGTGGATAATAACTGCAAACTGACATCTCAGAAGGCATACAAGATTGTGCTTGCTGGAGATGCTGCAGTGGGGAAGTCCAGCTTCCTCATGAGACTGTGCAAGAATGAATTTCAAGGAAATACAAGTGCAACCCTAGGTAGGACTCTTATTTTCATTGATAACAGAAGAATTATCATTTATAGCTTCTTCTCTTTTACAATTACATATACAGATTAAGAAGTCTATGCATTCATCCATGTATTCAGACACTATGTTTGTGTATATTCCCATGTGGTAGAATTATCTTTTATTTTTACTAAAATAAAATTTAAAAAAGAAAGCAACAGGTGATGAGAATATTTGTAAATAGTGGAATCAAACAAACCCAGCTCAGACATAGTAGATTATTTTATTATGCACATATATTTTAAGCCTTTTTTTTTTTTTTGAGCACCTGGTACTGTTGTAGTGCTGAGGGTACACAGTGAAGAGAGTTCATTGAATCCCAATCTTCAAGAAAGTTTCACCCCTGTGGAAATAAGTGGACCAAAATGAATTTTTTTTCTTTTTCTTTTCTTTTCTTTCTCTCTTTTTTTCCCTTTCTTTCTTTTTATATTATTTAATTAAAAATTTCTGCCTCCTCCCCTCCTCCCATTTCCCTCTGGCTCCCCCCATTCCCCTTCCCCTCCCTCTCCAGTCCAAAGAGCAGTCAGGGTTCTCTGCCCTGTGGGAAATCCAAGGTCCTTCCCTCTCCATCCAGTACTAGGAAGGTGAGCATCCAAACAGACTAGGCTCCCACAAAGTCAGTACATGCAGTAGGATTAAAATCCCGTGCCATTGTCCTTGGCTTCTCAGTCAGCCCTCCTTGTCAGCCACGTTCAGGGAGTCCGGTTTGATCACATGCTCCATCATCCAGCTGGCCTTGGTGAGTTCCCATTAGATCAGCCCCACCATCTCAGTGGGTGGGCGCACCACTCGTGGTCCTAACTTCCTTACTCATGTTCTCCCTCCTTCTGCTCTTCATTTGGACCTTAAAAGCTCAGTCCAGTGTTCCAATGTGGGTCTCTGTCTTTAGCTTCATCCATTGCCAGATGGAGTTTCTATGGTGATATGCAAGATATTCATCAGTATGACTATATGATAGGGCCATATCAGTCTCCCTCTCCTCAGCTGCCCAAGGATCTACCTGGGGACATCTCCATGGACACCTGGGAACACCTCTAAAGTCAATTCTCTCACCAACCCTAAAATGGCTCCCTTAATTAAGATATATACTTCCCTACTCCTATATCTACCCTGCCTCCATCCCAACCGTCCTATTCCCCCAAGTTTTCCCCATCTTCCCCTTTTCACTTTTTTCTCCCCATTTCCCCTTACCCCCACCCCATGCTTACCAAATGAATTTTAAAAATGAGATGTGGAGCCACGCAATGGAGGTGCGTGCCTTTAATCCCAAGACTCAGGAGGTGGAGGAAGGAAAATCTTTGTGAGTTCAAGGTTAACTTGGTCTACAGAACAAGTTCCAGACAGGCTCCAAAGCTACAGAGAAATTCTGTCTCGAAAAACCAAAAAACAAACAAACAAATAAAAATGAGATGTGGAAAGAAGTGCATATCCCATTGGTGGATAGGGAGAGCCTTCATTTTATGTTAAGAACTTCTCAATGACCATGAAAAATTTGAGATTAAAGTCAAATTCAAATCTATATTTGTGTCCCTTTCCATATGTCCATTAGAAAATTAGTTTATATGGCAATAATTTTCTCATTATTTTTTCTTTTTCTTTCTTTTGACCTTTCTCAGTCTTTTTAAATATTATTGTCTTTGTTAAGGTTTTATTGCTGGGAAGAGACACCATGACGACAGCAACTCTTCTCAGGAAAATATTTGAGAGGCCTAGAGCCTCAATTTATTATCATCATGGTTTAGAGCATGGCAGTATGCAGGCAGATGTCATGCTGGCTACCTCTTGGCTTGCAGGGAACAAGAAGTCAACTGACTGTCACACTGAGGGAAGCTTGAGCAAAAGAGACCTTAAAGCCAGCTCTAGCAGTGACACACTTCCTCCAACAAGACCAAATCCTCTAATAATGCTACTCCATTGGGGGCAATTTTCTTTCAAACCACAGATATTTTTGGTTAAATTTTTTAATATAATATGTTTTAATCATGTTTTTCCCTCCCTCAACTCCTCCCGGATACCCGTTCCACCCTACCCACCCAACTTCATTTTTACTCTTCTCTCTCTCGTCTTTCAAAAACAAAATCCACATAAAAAATAAGGCAAAAAAAAAAAAAACCCAACCCTCCACCCCCCAAAAAATCCCATGGAGTTCTACTGTGTTGAGTTTTACTTCTGGGTACGGGGCCTGGCCTTATTTGCATAAAATATACACAGTAACACTCCATTGTAGAAAACGGATTTTCCTTTTGCCAATAGATACGAGTTGCAAATATCTGTCTTCGGATGACTCTATTTCCTTGGAGTCATCTATCCGATCTGGCTCTTAAAATTTAAATTTGTTTCCTCTTTCATATAGATTACTGAGCCTTGATCTCTTTTAGGACCAATTACTCCAAAATCTCTCACTGTCTCTGACTTGTCCAGTTGTGGGTCTTTGTGTTAATTTCCATTTACAGCAACAAGAAGATTCTCTGATGTAGGTTGAGCAAGACAATTATCTAAAGGTATACCAATATGTCCAAAAAATTATTTTATTGCTATGTTATTTAGCATAATGAAAATGTAAAAGCAAACAGTCACATAGAAGTGAAAACATTTGTTTTGGAGGGGCCTGTTTTATGTCACTCAGGATGATCTTTTTCTAGCACCAACCTTTTGTCTATGAATGCAATAAGTTCAAATTTTGAAACAGCTAAATAATATTCCTTTATATAAATATATGACATTTTAATTACCCATACCTCAGTTGAAAGACAGCAGGCCTGTTTCTAATATCTAACTATTGTGATTAGAATAGCAAAGAATACGGGTGAGCAAGTATCTATTGATAGCATGTAGAGCCCTTTGGTTATATGCCTAATAATGGTATAGTTCTATCTTGAGGTAGATCTATTCCCAACTTCCTGAAGAATCACTATACTGATTTCCACTCCCAACAGTATTGAATAGGTGTTCCCCTTTTCCTGTATCCTCACCAATATCAGAGGGCATTTATTTTATTTGTCTTAACCATTCTGAGTGGGTAAGACAAATCTCAAAGTAGCTCTCATTTACTGTTTCCAGATGGACTATGATATTGAACATGACCTTAAATGTTTCTCAGCCATTTGTGTTTTGCCTTTTTAGAACTCTCTGCTTCATTCTGTATCCCATATTTTAATTTAGTTGTTTTCTTGATAAATGGTTGTTTTTTAGTTTTTTTATGTATTACAGATTAATATCCTATCAGATGTGTAATCGGTAAGGATTTTTTTCTCATTATGTGGGAAAATGGTAGTGATCGTATAGTACAGAAACTTTTCATGATATCCTAATTATTAATTGTTCATCTTAATGACAGTATTACTGATACCTTGTTCAGAAAGTCCTTTCCTGTGCCATTGAATTCATGCTTATTCTGCATCTACTCTTCTACAAATTTGCAGTATTGGTCTTATGCTAAGCTCTGTAATCTATTTGGAGTGCATTTCATACATGGTGATAGTATGGATCTATTTTCATTCTTCTACAGGTAGTCATCCAGTTTAACTAGCATCTTTTGTTGAAGATATTGTCTGTTCCCTAGTGTGTATTTTTGGTTTCTATATCAAAAATCAGATGTCCATAGGTGTGTGGATTTATGTCTTGGTCTTCAATTCCACTGATCTATTTTTATGCTGATAACATGCTATTTTTCTTTGTTGTTGTTGTTAGTTTGTTTCTCTGTGTAGATATGCTATTTTTCATTACTATACCTCTAACACAGTTTGAGGTTTGGGATAGTGTTACCTCCAGCAGTCCTTTTATTATTCATATTTTTCTTAGGTATCCTGTGTTTTGTGTTTAAATAAAGTCGAAGATTATATTTAATTTCTGTGAAGAATTGTGTGAAAATATTGATAGGGATTCCATTTAATTTGTAGACCACTTTTGGTAGAATGACCTTTCTTACAATATTACTCCCAACCATACATGAATGTCGAAGGTATTTCCATTTTCTGATATCTTTTTCAATTTCTTTCTTCAGTGACTTAAAGATTTATTTATTGTACTTTATTTAATACTTAAATATTTATTATCTTTCACTTGTTTACTTAAAGTTATCATAAGATTTTTTTTGAGGTTATGATGAAAGGCACTGTTTCCCTGATTCCTTACCTAGTCTGTTTTTCGTTTGAGCATAGGCTATAGGCTGCTGATTGAGTGTTGTGTGTGTGTGTGTGTGTGTCTGTGTGCGTGTGTGTGTTAATTTTGTGTCTTCCTTCTTAGTCGTATGAAGCTTTCTGGTAGGATTTTAGGGTAACTTACAAACACTATCATAACAGCTGCAAATAAATGTACTTGAATTTCTTTTCTTATTTGAATCTCCATGATCTCTTTAGATTTTCTCCAGGTAAGACTTCAATTATGTATAAAATTGGTGGAGATCCTTGTCTTGTTCCTGATTTCAGTGGAAATGCTTTGGGTTTTTCACTATTGAGAAAGTAGATTTTATGTAAATTTTCTTTATTATTTTGTTAAATGTCCCTTGTATTCCTAATCTTTCTAAGAGTTTATCACAGGTATTATATCAAAGGTTTTTTTTTTTCTGCACCAAATGAGGTAATTATGTAATAGATTATGGTTTTTGATTTATGTATTTTTGAATCATCTAGAATCTTTGGGATGAAGCCAGCTTGTTATAAATGGATAGTTAATTTTTCTTATGTGCTGGTGAATTCAGTTTGCAAGTATTTTCTTGAGAAATTTCACATTTAGCTTCATAATAGATATTGTAGAATTTCAAGCCTGGAAAGATTAACTGTACGCAAGAGATCAAAATGAATAAATAGTCTCTGAACAAAATGTCAAATCATGGTTGGGACACAAAACAATTATCAACAGGTATAACAAAATTGAAATAGCATCTTGCATCTTCTCTGAATATCATGGCTTAAGGATACTAACAAGAGTTAACAGCAGAACATATACAAACTGATGGAAATTAAATAAATCATCTGTACTGAATGAACTTGGATAAAATCAAGAAAGCAACACATTTCAGAACTGAATGAAAATAAAAACACAACATACCTAAGTCTCTGGACACAGTGAATGCAGTTCTAGGAGGCAAGTTCATAGCACTAAGTGCCAACATTATGTGGTAGGAGAGATCTCATAATTATAACTTAACAGTAGACCTGAAAACTATAGAAGAACAACAATAAAGAATATCCAAAATAGTAGAGGGGAGGAAATAGTTTAATTCAGGGCTGAAATCAATGAAATAGAAATAACAGTAGCAGAAATATAAATTCAGTGAATGAAGAGATGGTTCTTTGAGAAAATCAAGAAGATTGTCACAGCCATAGCCAAATTAATCAAAGATGAAAAAAAATAGATGATCCAAATTAAAATAAGAGAGGAAAAGGGAGACATTACATTAGACACCAGGATAATTTAGAGAATAATAAAACTTAAAAAATCTCTGTTCCAGGACTGGGGAGATGTTTCAGTGTTTAGAAACAGAGGGCCCAAGTTCTTTTCCTAGAACCCACATCAGGCAGCTCACACTTCCTTGTTAACTTCTGCTCCAGGGTATCCTACACTGCTTCCTGACTTCTGTAGGTGCTCACACACATAGCATGTGTGTGTGTGTGTGTGTGTGTGTGTGTGTACATGCAAATAAGCTAACAAAATGTAAGTATCATAAAATTAAAAAAAAAAAAACTTTATCCCCCCAAATTGGAAAAACTAAAAGAAATGGATGAACATATTCATATATACAACCTATCAAAGTTAAATCATGATGAAATAAACAATTTAAAGAGGTTTAGTACCTCTAGTGAAATAGCAGCAGTAATTACAATCTCCCAACCATAAAAAGTCGAGGGTCAGGTAGATTCAGTGAAGAATTCTACCAAATCTTCAAAAAACTATTCCTCAAATTAATCCACGAAATAGAAACTGAGTGAGCATTTCCTAATTCTTCCTACTATTTTTACCCTGATTAAAAAAAAACTACACAAAGAACAAACAAAAATAGATAAAATTTAGTGTTATGTTTTTCAAATTTGCAAAATAATCAGTAGAAGGGTACTGAAATATAGTAATTATCATTTACATTTCTTCTTCATCTAAAGAGTTATTTAGACAATCAGAAATAATAAACCAAATTGGTTGCCTTCACCACACTGGGCAAATCTTTGAATTTATAGTTCTCTGATAACACTTCTAGAAACAAAACTGAGAGTAAACTTCAGTTTAATTCATGAAACAACTGAAGTAGTGTTCTGGTTGCTAGAGACCATGACATATGTATGTTTGTGTATCTGTGTGTATAATAAGCATGTGTATGTGGGTGCAAAAGTCATATGTGAGCATCCATTTACACACACACATACATACACATATGTACAATGTTATATGCATACGTATACTTATATAAATGGTATTCACATAACATATGCATGCACATACACATACATTCTTACAGTTTTGCTAGCACACATATAGGCCTAAGTTCAACCATACAGGAAAAAGAACTGAGCTTTCTCTAATCCATAGATTCAGTTGTACCTTACGTGAGACAGGCTGCAGTTGTGAATCTTATATACATATGTAAATTGACCTATTTGAAGCTTTCTCTTTGAAAGTCAAGTGCATTTCTTTCTACTTTAGCTTTGGATTTAGCCAAAACTTACAGAATTTCCTGTGGCGTTTCTGTTTCAGGAGTTGATTTCCAGATGAAAACTTTGATTGTAGATGGTGAACGAACAGTTCTTCAGCTCTGGGATACAGCTGGGCAAGAGAGGCAAGTGCTTTTTTTTGAATTAAAGAATACAAATAAAGCCTCATAGGGTTAAGTATACTAATTATATTCATAATCTATTACTGTGCTTTAAGAAACTCCACTTGGAATTGCAATGTGCATGTAATACCAATAAAGATCATGTTTCTACCATCTCTTCCCATAAGTTTGTATCATTTGTATGAGAAAAAGGTCTTTGAGCCCTTTTTGAGCTGATGTTTGGTTGTGACAGCATGCTATGCAATGGAGACAAGGCAACATTGCTGAATGCAGTGTCGCTGTGGGGGGGGGTCTTAGTTTTGAAACAGAACATGATGGGCAAAGAGACCCTGTCAAATATTCTTGTTTGAAGGGCAACAGCAAAGGATAAGTGACAGATATATTTCTGGTGATTCCATATCTTAGATTTTTGACAATGACCAGAAGTATAAAGCATAAATTTTAATTTTATCTAACTCTCTGTGGGTCAAAATTTACTCAGTTGTACAATGAGTATGTTTGAGGGCCTGTGTCTGTACTATTCTTTGTGCTAAGCTTCAGTGATGACCATGGAGACACAATATGCCCTTGGTCATTGTAAATCTTACCTCACTGCTTTCCCTCTTTTTGGCCTTTTGGAAATTAGGCCACAGGCAAGAAACATCATATATTCAGGTTCCTCTGTACCTGCTCCTTATTATAATATCTCCTTTCACTTAAAGAACAAAACAAATGCAAAAATCTACTCATGCCTTTTCAGAACATAGTTCCTCAGCAGGCTTGCAGTCGCACCATTTGTGTCTTTGCATATATGTATATGTGAAAGTACACATGTGCATGTGAAGGGCATATGTCAATGTTGGATAGTTTTTCCGTCATTTATTACCTTGTTTATGAGACAGGTATTTGGTTTCCCTTCTGTCCATTTGCTAGTTCCTGGGGTTGAACTGTTTCTTTCATTATGCTTTTACAATTGTTGAGGCTAAATTTTATGGTTAGGTAACATTCTTGGAATCATCTGCTGGAGGAAAGAATGTGCTTTCTCCGTGATCACCAGGCCTCTGCTAAAGAAGTTTGTCACTAATACTTGTTGTTAAGGCTTTTATTTGTTGGAATTGGTTATAGAAAGTAAAAACTAAAGGGCATAATAGAGATGAAGTGCAAGGAAGGACCAGATGGCATGTTGATGATGAGCTTTTGCTTTGTCTTTACCAGATTCAGAAGTATTGCCAAATCTTACTTCAGAAAAGCAGATGGCGTCTTACTGCTGTATGATGTTACTTGTGAAAAAAGCTTTCTTAACGTACGAGAATGGGTGGATATGGTTGAGGTAAGGATTATAAGGGAGAAATAGAAAATTATGCAGGGGAGTCATGGACTGTCTTAAGAAATACCATTGCTTTTTGTTTGTTTTTACTGGGGTAAACATGATTAGGAGTGACTGGTCTGTGCTGTCAGGAAGACTGACATTTTCCAGTGGCAATTGGCAACCTTGTCTCTTCCCAGGATCATTTCTCAAGTTGAAGAAATTTCTGCAAGTAGATTTGGAAAACATCTTTATTCTTTGCTAGATATAATATAGAAACCCTGTGTAATGAAGTGGAAAAGCCACTTTTACAAACATGAAAGTAGTTGAACTGGATGTGCAATGTGGCAGAAATTTTAGAAACAGCTAAGACACCACTGAGGAGCTTAGTAGAGCTAAGATCCAAAGTTAAGCTTATTCTAGTTGTAATGTGGGAGCATTTAAATAAACCAAGATGCCATGGAAATATGAATTGGCATGTTAACATGTAGCATGGATGAAATCTATATCAAAGTGGCTATGTCTCCCCTTAAGGACCTTTCATATCATTTTGTTTTACAGTCAAAATTGGTAAAAGTACTAGGTTTACTGCCAGGTGTTACTAACAAGCATTAAAACAACAGGGTACTCTCTAGAAATTATAAACTCCAGGTAAATACAACTTCCCAAGTAAATAATATCATTTGTATTTTAAACATATTAAGTTACAGACATGGCTGAAGTCTAGTGTTTTCTGATCTCAAGTGTGCCTGTGGATTAATGTTTGCTTCTTGACTACAGAATTTATGGAAAAGATGCTGTGTTATTGGAATAATTCTTTGATGATGAAACATGAATATGCCTTGTTTTACCAAAATACCATATCTTAAATTTACTATAAATGAAATTAAAATTATTTAAAATTATTTACATTTCTGTAAATTTTTACTTGATAAAATTATCCATATATTACATTTATTTTTCTAACATCTGAAAAAATAAGAAAGAAACAAGCAATTTTTACATATTATGAGAACACAGGCATAGAAAATATATGGCACTTGCTTGAGTTCATAATACTAGTATGGAGGAATGGAATGGAGTCATAACCTTTTAATCAATATTGGTCATTGCTTTGGTAAGGTACAATAGTTAGCTACAAATTCATAGCAGTTGCCTTGAAACTAAAGGAACCTAAAGGAGCTTGTCTCTGCAAGAGAGCCTTCTACCATGTAATTGATCTCAGTGGGCTATACACTGAGTCCTGTGCCAAACATATTATCATTAATATTTGGGGCTTAGTCTTCCATTTTCATGCTGGTGTATGTTGAAGAAAATGCTCAGAAAATGGCAATTCAAAAGACAAGGGCCAAATGCTCAGAAAATGACAATTCAAAAGGCAAGGTCAGTCCAAGAGGAAAATGTCCTTACATTAAGTGAGGCACTGCAGATTCATATTACAAGTGAGCTCTTTAGCCACCCTTCCATTTTCTCATGAGATCAGAAAAGGAAGAAAATTGTAATTAAGATGAATTCCTGGAGATCTTACAGGAGAGAAAGGAGGTGTACATTGCATTTGAATTTCACTATAGAAAAAGAATGGCCAGAAAGAGACGTTCTCATGGCTATTTCTAAGATGAGGCATTAAAATTTCACAGTCCCTACTAATTGACTTAAAAAGAGTGACTCCTTTGCTAATTGCGACATGGAGAAGACAGCAGGCTAAAGGAAATAGTATTACAGGAAGTCCAGATATTGAAGAAGAGTAAAGTGGGTGGAGCCCAGGCCGGATGAGGCAATCTGTCATGATTGTAGTGCACTGTGCACTCTGTGTATAACTAGTCTCTTATCCTTTACTTTTTTATTATCAAAGAGTAGAACATTACCTAAGTGGGGCAATGCAGGCACTTTGGGTTCCAACATTCAGCTTTGCATGTTCTTATTTCATTTCTCTGAATTTTAGTGTTCTCACTGGCAAAAAGGAAGAAGGGTGACTATGCTTCAAGGCATATTGACTTTCAAAAACTTTACCTTAAATGTAAGCAATTTAATTATTGCAAATATTTGACATAGACAATGACAATAGCTGTGTATTCTGTCCTACAACTATAAACAATTATGAATACTAAATTGGCACCTTTAGAAAACTGGACAATGTCAGCTATTGGTAGCATGGTCACAGCTCTATAGTTGGTTCAGTGTTTGATGTATGTCCACTTCTTTTCCTTCTTCAAAGGATGGAGCCCAGAGAAGTGTTCCTATCATGTTAATAGGAAACAAGGCTGATCTTCGTGATTCTGCTAGTGCAGAGAAACAAAAGTGTATCTCAGCGTACCTTGGAGAAAAACTGGCCATGGTAAGAGTGTGTGTGTGTGTAGGGGGAGGTGGGGTCTCCAAAATGAGACAATATCATGATAGGTCATTGTTTTCAGAATTGGTGGCAGTCGTTACCCTGTGTGGTTCACTGTGCTGAGATGGTCCTTATCATGTGTTGTACCTCATCCTATATTGTACACTGTGCAGTTTATTGTTTTGGACATAACCCATACTCCTGTATTCTTTACTGTGCTGGACACAATCTTTACCTCTCTGTCTTACACTTTTTTTTTTTTAATAATTATCACCTCTAATAGGACGCTGTATTACACACAGTCCTCATGTTGTTGACTGTTTTAGGGACAGTTCACATCTGTTGACTTCATTGAGTTGAGAATTCAACTCATTCTTTCTTCTAGTTCCATGTGTTTGAGAAAGTAATTTCCCACTGTGGACTTCATTGTGTTGGGGATGTTTTTAATCCTGTGTTGTTACCAATTTTAGACACAGATCATATCACTGTGTCTATGTGGTTCACTATACTGGGGACATTTCTCACCCCTGCATATTGCACCTGTTGGAAACAGTCCTCACGCATGCTGTGTAGTTCACCAGGGTAGACACAATTCACATTTCTGTGTAGATGACTGTGATGTTGACCTTCTTCAACTTGTGTTGTTCTGTGTTGAAGACAACCTTCACCCCTATTTATTTTGGTGTGTTGAATGCAGTCCTCATCCTGTATAGAGGACTGTGTTATAAACTATTCTCACCCTGTGTTGAACTAGTCCTTACTTTTTATAACTGGCTGTGTTAGATATGGCCCTCATCCTATGTACTAATATACAGTAGTAGAAGACTGTCCAACACATTGTGTTGGACCCAATGTCTTACCCTTTTTCTTACACTTTGTTAGAGATAATTTTCACCTTGACTAGTTTCCTGTGTTTCACATAGTCTTTACATTGTGTGGTTGGCTGTTTTAGGGACAATTAAGAAACCTGTCTGTTTCTTACCTTACCCCTTGTAGTTTGCTATGTTGTATTTTTCACCACTGTGTAATACACTGTGTAAAAGACAGTCTGAGCATGTGGTTGATAGTGTTGGACACTGTCTTCATCCTGTGTAGTTGACTGTTTCTAGGACAGTCTTCTTTGTATTGGAGTTAGTCCTCATGCCTGCAGAGTTTACTGTATTGTAAGTCATAACTCCTGTGTCTGGCTATATTGGGAAGAGTCTTCACCATGTGTGGTTTTGCCTCTGTTGGAAACAATCTTCACTCTTATGCAGTTTATTCTTCAGGAGGCAGGGTCATTCTTTCCCCTTTATATTATTCACTTTGTTAGTCCAGTAGTTACCCCTTTTTTTTTCTAACTTGGAAACAGTGAACTTCTTGTTGGAGACAATCCTTTTCCTGTATACTTTGCTCCCAGGAGCATAGCCTTTCATCTACATAGCTTGTTTTCCAATATGATACTTAACTTTTTCATTCATATGCCAGGAGTTTTCCACTTAGCCTCTTTCAGACCTACAATCTAGACCTGGCATCTCTTAGCATCAATCTCAGTTCTCAAGTTGCTCCCTCAAACATCTTTTGACTTACTCCTGAAATCCTCAAAATTTACATTATTTCTTCCTGTCATTTCTGTCATATATAATCATCAAGTGTACTGTTTCTACTGCACATGTATATTTGTGAATTGTATAGATTTCTTTTTGTCAGTTTGCTTATGTAAAAGTAGTGGAATATTTTATCTCTTGGTGCTACCTAGTAGCCATCAAATCCTTCCCTTACACCAAATGGTAATAATTAATCCTCACCCAAGGTTTATGCATCTGTAATTGTCCTTTATTAAAAGAATCTGCCTCCACCTTATTTTACAATAACATACAAACATAACTGTTAGACTTTTGGCAAGTACAAACAAGCAAACAAACAACAAAAAATGAAAACAAACAAAAAACTCTGAGGTATTATTACAGCAAGACCTGATGGACACTTTTCAGAATTAGAAACAACTTAATGATTACCAAAGCATCCAAAACAAAAATAGAAGTTGGAGTGAGACAGACAATCTAGTTATTAGTAAGAACAAGTATAGACATCCTGAGATTAGTTGGAATTTAGATAACTGGAGAAATACAGAGAAGAGCCAGGTGCCTGGGGATTTATGGGGTAAAGATGTGATTAACATAAAAATGGAAGATTACCTCAACTTGACATTAAGCAGGTTATGGTTGGCTATGGAAAATCAGTTGAACATTACCTCAGAAAGGATGTAATTTAAATGTTAGAAGCAGAGGAGCAATACAAGGAACTATGCAAGGGCAACCAGTGGAGTCTATGGACTAGAACATTTCACTTCAGCAACACAAGAGCTCTGTACTCTGATGGGAGAAGCTGAGAATAAGATGAAGGAAGCATTAGCCATTGGACCAGGCAAACATACCTTATTCCCTTTTCAGAGACAGAGTCTTGCTATCTAGTCAAGGATATCCTAGTACTTACAACTGACATGATACTGAAAACATCCTTTTGATAGAGGTATAATTCCTAACTTGCTACCTTAAGCTGTCATTTTTATCTGCCTCAAATTCTTTGAAGAGAATATGCAGAATTATGTCCTTGATTATTGAAACGCAATTTTACATTTTTTAAAAATATAATATAAAAGACTTCTGATTAGGAACTCATTCTAGTATTACTATTTAGACTGGTTTGTTTTGTTTGCTTGTTTGGGGCAAGGTCTCATGTATCAGGCTGGATATGAAAGTCTGCTTACACCTTTTTAGTGCTGATATTCCAGGAACACTCCAGTACACCTGGACAATCAGATCTATTTTGTTGTTGTTGTTGTTGTTTATAAGTCCTGAGACTCTAATTTTACTTTTTGTAGTTATTACTCAGCATTCTCTCTATATACATATACATAAATAGTTGTTTTACTAGGCAGTGTTTCTCTTTGTAGTACTGACTGCCCTAGAATTCATTCAGTATACCAAGCTGGCCTCAAACTTTGAGATCAGTCTGCTTCTGCCTCCAAAGTGATGGGATTAAAGGTGTGTGCTATCATAATTGGCTAGGAAGAAATGTTTTTAATTCAGTAATTTAAATATCAGGGAATCTAATCAAAGCCTGCGCTGAACTGTGTGTACTTCCTTTCTACAGACGTATGGGGCATTATTCTGTGAAACAAGTGCCAAAGACGGATCCAATGTCGTTGAAGCTGTTCTCCATCTTGCTCGGTAAAGTTGGCCTTGTGTTTAGAAAAATCAGATTTTTCACTTACCTGATGGATATGATGAATCTCTCTATTATAGCTTTCAGTTAAAATATCTGCTGTAGAACATAGTTCTGTCTTTCGTGGTAAGGAAAACACTACATGTATCTATTATAAAATTAGTATAAATTCTTGTTCATTGTTGACATTGACTAGATATTTTTACTACTGAACAAAAGAGATGTAGCTGCAGAATTTTTGAACATTTTGTAAAATATCACCAGGAATGATAATAATTGACTTGTAGAATCATCTCCTGAAAACAAAATTTAAACACAACTAGCTATTATTAGCATATCTATTATAAAATTTTGCTAATCAAATGGAATATACAGAACAAAAAAGGAAATTGCATATCATAACAGTTGGAATCACTGCCCGAATTGCTCAGTGTATAATTATTAAAGGAAAGCAGTGGTGTGGAGAATAATTAACATTTTGCATGTGGATTATAACAAAACTTATCATTAGAAGACTTGCATAAAAACGTGTATGGCAGTTCTTCAAGTACTGCAAGACATAACAGTACTCTCTCCCTGATTTATATTTTCTGCTTGGTGTGTTTTTTAGTTAGGTTTTTGTCAACTTGATACAAGCTGTTGCCATTTGTAAAGGGGGAGTCTCAACTTAGACAGTACTCCTACCATATTAGTACATGGGAAAACTTCTAGGGCATTTTCTTTATTAATGATTGATTTGGTACCACTCTGCATGCTACCACCGCTAGACATTTGATTATCTGGCTGTGTGGTACTGGATTATATAAGAAAACAAGCTGAGCAAGAAATGAGGGGAAAACCATTAAGCAACATTTCTTCATGGTATCTGCTTCAGTTTCTGCCTCCAGGTCACTCTCCTGTCCTCCGTGATGGTCTGTGGTGTGGAACTGTAAGCTCAAGTAAAGTCATTCTTCCCCAGGTTCCTTCTGACCATGCTGACTTGTCACAGTGATAGTAATCCTAACTAAGATACAAATTTGTACCAAAAAGTTAACTATTGACGCCACCTTTACATGGGTTCTGGGGATCAAACTTAAGTTCTCAGGCTGGTATGGAAGGTGCTGTACTCTTGAGTTATCTCACTAGTTCTCAAGTCTATTTTTAAATGGAGGCCTATTTAACTCTGGAGTCATTCACATATCTCTGCTTCATTGTAGACATCTCTAATCTGTACAATGAGAAAGAGGACTGAATATTTAATATTTTTAGAGAATTTTATACTTGAATACTGTTTTTATCTTATTTCTATGATTCCCTCTCTCTGCTCCCACTCCTCCATTGTCTTCCTGACTCCCTCTCAAATTCATGTCTTTAGTTTTTCTAGACACACACACACACACACACACACACCTTACTACTGAGCCCTTTTAATGTTGATTATATGCAGATATATTTGGGATCAACCACTTGGGGTTGGATAACCTATCATGGAGCTCGTCCCATCTCTAATGAAGTGCTATAGGCAATCGTGGCTTCTGAAGGAGGGATCTCTCAGTTCTTTTAGGGAGCTGTCTTAGTTAAGTTTCTATTGCTGTGAAAAGCCACCATGATAAAGGCAACTTGTTGAAGGAAGATTTTTAGGGCCCTTACGGGTTCCTGAGGCTTAAGAGTTCATTACCATCATCACAACAGGGATGTTTGGCAGTAGAAAGGCATAGTGGCTGGAGATAGAAACAGAGCTGAGCGTTATCATGTCAAATCTTAAACAGAAATCAGAGCGCAAACATGAATGGCACCCAGGTTTTGAAACCTCAAAGTCTGCTAAGAGTGACATCCTCCAGTAGGGTCACACCTCTTAAACCTACCTAAGCAGTACTACCATCTGAAGATCAAGTGTTCACATGCTTGAGAATGTGGGCGACATTTAATTTAAACAACCACAATTCAACCAATTCCAATGCCAGTATCTTCTAGAAGCACCTTGGTTCCTATAAGACACTAGCCAGATGGTTTAAGTAGAAACCCATGACCCTGAAATTATTTATCTAGATATCTATCGCTCCCTCTGAGTTTTGTAGTTAACAGCCTGTAATTTGGCATAGATGAGACATTTGTATAATGTTGGAGTTATCAAGGCTTTGTATTGTGAACTGTGTTAATCTCCTTTTCCTGTAATTAATCTCCACAGGTAAGTAAGCATATATTTCACTTTTGTTGTAATTCCTTTCTCCATTCTCACAGGGAAGTAAAGAAAAGGACAGAGGATGATGACAGCAAATCCATTACGAGTCTAGTCGGATCCACTTCCAGAAAGTCACTGCAGATGAAGAACTGTTGCAATGGCTAAATCGCAGCTATCTTTAGTTCATAAAGTGCTTGTTTCCAAAATACTGATCGTGGGACCCTAGTTCTCAATGGAGTGGTGCATTATACAACACCGGCCAATGAAGAATTTCAACCTGGCAAATTGAGCCACGCTTGTCTGTCCTCAGGAACCTCAGGCTTTCTTTGTTCTATCTCAGTGAACTACTTGGGTTGTCTGACCCCTATAGATCACTAAGAGGGAATGTGTTAATGATTTTAATATAATATGGTAAAATAAAATTACACTTTCAGATCAAAACTATTGAGAACCCACTGATAAAATAAAATTACTTCATAAGAAAATTGACTTTGTAGTTAACCTGTGACAGTGTTTGCTTAAAAATTTGGATGCAAGAGCTTAATACTTTGTTTTATGGAAATCAGTGTTTAATACAAAGAACAAGGAAACTGGTAGGCTGTTATATATTATTGCTTTAAACCATGGATGCTATCAGATAGCATGAATATTTTTCATTTGTCCAATCAGCTTTGCTGTTACCTAATCTTATAATACTGGGTATGCCCAGGCCATATTAGACCTCTTCTGCTCTGTAAAATAAGGAAGTTAGTGACCAGTGTATATTAGATTCTCTAGTATTTTAAGAAGCAGGAAGGGCACAGTGGTTCACAGTACTAAGGACCCTGTGAAGTATGCCTTTTGATATAGAGGTATTGGGTTTTCAAATTTCTGAAGAAAGAATTTATTTGAGAAATTGGAAATATTTTAGATGTCAATGTAAATAAAAATACTTTGTGAAAAAAGAAAGAATGTTTAAAAATGTATGTAATAAATATACAATATCAAGAGTACTTGTGAAGTCTGAGGCTTAAATTGTATGTGAAAATTTTAGTGAAGATATTTATAACACATACTACCTAAAGAAAAATGCTACAAAAATGTATTTCACCTACTGACTTCCAGAGGCTGAGAGTAGTTGGCACTAATGGCCAAAGGATATGTGCCTTCTTAGGAGGATGACCACAGTCTTCTAAAATTAGATTAGAAGTAGTAGCATAAATTGGAATATGCTAGAAAACACCAAACTTTGTATTTGTAAAGGATAAGTTTTATGAATCTGAATATGTTTCATAGACAAACACAGTGTAGTAACAACATTTTACCAAATGACTATATTGTTGCTAATTTACATTGACCTGTAATTTAGAACTTTATCTGTAGCATAATGGCAGTTCCTAAGCTCCTATCGTCAAGCATTTCTTTTCTCTTTAATGAATATTGGGAGATTGTTATTAGGCATGATTTTGGAAAGTACCCTATTGAAAAGAGAATTACATTTAAATGTTAGTCAGTACTTTGAATAATGTGACTTCTGACTGCTTATCACCCAGGACATGGTTAGTCTTGCTTTTCGTCTGGAACTTTGAATACCTCCCACTCCTTCTGACCAAAATATCTTTAAGAGGCAAAGGCCTTTCTATCTGACCCAGGATGGGCAAGCAAAAATAGCATTACCGGTAGTCAGAACCAGTAAGATAATTCTTAATGAGCGATATTTTGGTTCATACAGGTCTAGACTTTGAATAGCTTACCCAGAACATAAATATTACTGGTTACTTATGTGAATTGTATTATGTATGTTCAAACATTCCTTTTTGATGAACTAAAAAAATTCACTGGGCTAGCAATGTGTCTCAGGAAGTAAAAGTACTTGTTGCCCAAGCTTGCCAACCCAAAATTTGTGCCTGAACTCACAGTGGAAGGGGAGAATGAATTCCTGAAATTGGTTTCTGACATTTACAAATGTCTGCCATAGTGGCCAAATGATACATGTGCACGCATAGAGCAATAAATAATTATTTTTAAATAACATTCCATTTTGGCAAACACTTTTGTGCTTTTGATTTTTGTTAACAAATTTTAAATACTTTCAGCTTTATTTCTTTTTCCTAATGGGGAATTGATTAGGTACCATTATACACAAAAGCCACATCGATTGAATCTTTAGTAACTACATACAAATGGCTATTTTATGTTTGGAATCCCAGTTAACAGGTTACATGTCTGACAAAAAATAATAGTTGGTGAGAAATTGATACAGACATCAGGTGAGAGTAGTTATTATTTATGTAACTTTTTTTTTGTTAATTTGTAACATAGATGTTTGCCTTAGAGAGTGGAGTTCTAGACAAGGGTGAATCTTATATATTAATAGATGGTACATGTGTGCCACTGGCTAAACACACTCTGGTAGCATGCATGTCACCATGTTCTCTTCATTCTCATGTTATTTACCTCATAAGTGTTTTTTTTTCTTCTATACTTTGCAAAAAGAGAGAGAGAGAGAGCGATTGTTAATGCAGAAGTTCTGTGTGGGGTTTTGCCTCTAGTTGTGGATCGAGAACATCTATGTTGACTAGAAAGTTGTCTAGGTAACGTGAACAAGTCAACATCTTCAGTAATCCAAATTTAAAATATTCAAAGTAGAGGTTTCTATCTCTTCTTAACAAACTTGTTTAAGGAAAAGAAATGCAAAACTCTTTTTTAGGTGACTTTCTGGGAGACAGTATTTTGATTTCTCGAAAGTGTTCCCCAGTTTAAGGGCAAAATAATGCTTTCAATTTAAGCTTACTTTAATGTATTCACACATTTTTTTCAAGCATCTTATTTTGCATCCATTTTTCCTTAGACAACTTTTAAAATCACAATGATGCTATATCCACATTTAAATGCACTTTATCATACTAGATAATATTTTAATCTCATTATGGAAAATAATGTTGGAAAAGTAGGTATTTTTTCATTGTTACCTTCTAGGCCTATTCATTTTCATAATTTATTTTTCTACTTGCTGCTTTATACAATATTGTGTAACATTTGATTATTTAATACTAAGTGTAATTTGAATAAATGCAGACTGTTCTCCCTCTTCTAAAGATAAAGTTGAGGTTAAGGATTTATTTTCATATTTATATAGAGATTAACCTCAGAATATTAGTCTTTTAGGTTTTTGCTGTATATACATGTAAGAAGTAATGTTTGTATATGGCAGGTAAACAATTGAGAAATGAGTCACTGTTATATGATTTTAATGTATGTGGTTTACATTTTTCATAGTTTGAGTTGTGTTTTATTTAAACTGTTTATATCTTTTCAAACCATCAATAATGATACCACAAAGTATAATTGCATACATATGCAAATATCTAAGGAGTTATAAAAGTCATGTCTTGTAAATGCAATAAAGTGTGCTTATTTTGGTCCTTGAACAGTTTCCTGAGCTTTTTGTGGGTATTCTGAAGTGGATGATTCTGCAGTGTATGTAGGAGACAGTACTTCTTTTTTGGACATACCATTCCTACAGTGGAAGAAATAAAATGAATAAATGTGTGGCAGTTGGTAGCTAGTAGAGGGCAACAAGGAGGTCACCAAGGACACTAGAAGACCAATTAGACTTTTGTAATAGCCTTACTGGATGAGATATATCTATTCTTTTATTAAAAAAATAAATTTGAAAATTTCATAGCTTTACACTGTATTTTCACTTCTAGTCCACGTCTCTTCCCTCTGATTCCCTCCCCCTCATGTCCTCTGCACTTTGTGGCCACTTTCATGGACTCTTTTACTTTATTTTTACACACATACACTTCTGCTGACTCTGTGCAGTGTTTCTAGTCTGTATACACATTTTTAGGGAGGAACAATGCTTAATAAGACTGAACCTCCCACTTCCAGGGGTTATTGTCTATAAATTTTAATCTGTGGTTGGGGCCTTGTCATCCTACTATCAGTACAGAGAAACAATTGTGTCTGACAAATGAAGAATACACTAACTTAAGAATTGATAAGAAAAATGTAGTACAATGGAGTACTACACAGCAAAAAAAATAATGAAGTCTTAAATATTGCAGGAAAATGAATGGACCTAGAAAACACTGTTTCGAGTGAGGTAACCCAGAAACAGAAAAAAAATTATCACATGTACTCATCCATAAGTGGTTTTTAATCATAAAGCCAAGAAAACCAGCATACAAATCACAATCCCAGAGAGTTTAGACAACAATGAGGACACTAAAATAGACATACATAGATCTAATCTACATGGGAAGTAGAAAAGGACAAGATCTCCTGAGTAAATTGGGAGTATGGGGACCTTGGGGGAGGGTTTAGAGAGAGGAGAGACAGGGAGGGGAGCAGAGAAAAATGTAGAGCTCAATAAAAATCAATAAAAAAATTAGTGGGATTTCCACCCCCTTTAGTAAATTTAAAAAAAATGTAATTTGATATTCAAATATAATGCCTGAAAAATTTTGTGGGTCTTTAAAATTTGTGAAGAACAAAGAATGGTAGTAGAATTCAATTTGAGAGATCATAGAGAGAAACCATCAGGAAAGTGTGTGAACGCTTTTCTTTTCCCTAAACCCCCTCAGACAGAAAATCTCTGGCTTTAGGCCAACTCCATGGATGTCTTCAGTACCTGGATAAGTCTAGAAGCTGGCTCTCCATAGTCTGTGGTATAAGAATTATATTTATCCTACATCAAATAGACAAAAATTCACAAAGGAGTAAAGTCCCCAAAGAAGCATATCATTTGCAAATTTGAACTTTTTTTTTTAGATTTTGATTTTAAGCTATATTTTCATATCTGAAAATTAAAAAAAAGTGTAACAATAATTGCAATTACAGGGTAAAAATATTTCAAGAGCAAATTTCTGGGAATAGCTTTTTTTCCTGTTTTTACTGTTTTCCATTTATGTGTCCTTTTATGAATTAATCTCATAATTTTCTATAGTAAGAGAATTTAGGTAAAAAGCTATTAGCTTGTTCTTTCTGTGACAGCCCATCAGTAACATTGGTGGGAACAAGAAGGACAGATGAAGGGCACTTTTCTGTTTTATAATACCTCATTTGCACTTCATGCTGTAGAAAGGAACCTACATGTTGCTAATGATGAGCCTGTTCGGAGTTAACTTTTAACAAGTGAAGAAGAATGCAAGTCTTAGCAACCATGGCCTTGGGATATGTGAAGCTTCTGCTACACAGAGAGAAACAGTAATGAAGAAAATTACAAGAGGTGTGTTGGAACACAGTCAAAACAGTGATGCATGGTGAGCAGTGCCTTGGTGAACTGTGAGAGGGGCTCCAGGGGAAAGGCAGAGGGTCTTTTACCTCAGGTGCATTTTATTCCCTGGATTGTTCTCACATGTGATTCCATACCTCCTGTGACACTCACATTTAATTTATGGGGTATGTTTATTTATTTTGGATTTCAAAACACAGCCATGGGACAATCTGGACAGTGTACCCTGAATATGGATATGATCTTCTGCCTAGTTTTTGTGCTTTCCCAGATATAATCTATAGTACATACCAGGAAATTGTGTCTAAATTGGTCTGTCCTGAGAAAGTCCTGGGAAATGGACACTTTGTTAATATTTAAATATGTGCTTATTGACATTTATTTATATGCTTTTCTGACCAGCTTGTTCTGAACTCAAGCAATATTCCTCAAATCATTTTCTTTGTTTCATTCATGTGTAAAAGTACACTGACACTGGAGTGAGGTTGTTTATAGCATTAGACTGCAGTCTGTCTCATTCTTCAGATCTCAGGTCTAGCAGACAAGATCCTCACAGGTCTGATGAAAATTTGTTAGAACTATAAGAGGGAAGCATCATCATCATGGATCTAAGACCAGACTGAATACATAGCTAGAGGAAAGGACCATACTCTGCAGAGGGTGGGGATACTTGAAGTTCAGATCATATCTCAATAAACCCTTAATTGAATGATTTTCAACCTGAGCTTTAGAAAGCCCTTACATATTGGGATGATCCAATTTTAAAATTAACAACCTGTTAACAATAAACTCTTAATTTTAAAGATGTTTCTATGTCAGAGAGAAGTGAATAAGAAGTATAGGTAACACAGCAGAAGCCACCCCTATCAGGGGTATCTGCATTTGTGTTTTTGGAGACCTCTCCACTATTCCACTAGGGATTCTTTTTAAGCATATTTTTCTAATCATTCTACTCCCTTAGAATTTTAATGCCACAGTTATATTTCATGTCTTTTACATAATGGATACATCTGTGCCTTCTACATTAAAAAAGACTCCCTGTCCTCTTCCACCTCCCCACAAAGCTGTTTTGCCCCTTGGAGCCCATTTAGCTCCTGTTGATAGTTTATAATATATAGGAAGTGAACTGGGAAAGCCTGGATTAATGACAGAGATAATTTGTATAGCACAGGCTTGCCATAAACTTTATTTTTGTCATTTTCTGATATTGTTATATTTATATATTCTCCGACACCTTAAATATTTTCTCTGGGAATGAGTATTAAGTAAACAATCAAGACAAAGATAAAATAAAGTCCAGCCAATTAAAGCACATTGGTCTCTAAGCCAGTCTGACTTTACTCCTGCCTGTCTCCTCCAGTTTACTTGACTTATGTGAGTTCTAGTTGGTCCTGACCCTGGAGTTCTCCCTGTCTGAATTCCCATTAGTCTCTGTTGTCTGAGAACGTCCATTGCTTGGGGTAGTGCTATGACCGCCCATCTCTCACTTGGCACCTTAGCTGGCTAGAGTCTACCATCTTGTGGCCAGGCCTGTCATGTTAACAGAATCACATACCTCACAGCTTCAGAAACTACCTGGATATCAGGAGGAATGCTATAACTATTTTCTTATAGCATAGTACTTAAACAGGAATGTCAGTAGCAACTTTTTACTTTTGTTGGCTTTGGAGGATTTGTTTCCTTTATAGATTTTTCTTCATTCAGTGATTTCTTGATTCTTTTGTTCAATTATTTTCAATTCATCTAGACAAGAGAAACAAACCCTAGTATTTAATAGACTTTAGTATTAAGAATAGACTTAGAAGTTTCATATTCCCCCACCTTTTTCCACACTTCTAGGCAGTTTAACTTATTATTATATCTGAATGGCTTGAGGTTTAAGAATTAATATTACCAAGTGAATATGTAGCATAAACTGTGGCAATTTTGGCCAAAATTTACAGTGATCTCTTCTTCACATTCACCTTCGAGAATGTTTGCCAGGTACAACAAACAGATACCAAGCTTAACAATCATTGAAGATGAGCTTTGCTTCCGCTGGCTGTGGGGTTTTTCTATTTTATGAGTAAGATTCTTATTACTGAAGTATTCCAGGCTTTTTTTGTCTTTTTTTTTTTATTGAAAGAAAAAAAAATTTCCGCCTCCTCCCAGCCTCCCATAACCCTCCCCC
>NW_026068102.1:3363648-3364972 GCF_014885135.2 Alexandromys fortis
ACCAAATCTCTTGCCAACCCTAAGATGGCTCCCTTAATTAAGATATGTGCTTCCTTGCTCCCCTATCCAACCTTCCTTTATCCCAATGATCCCGTTTCCCCAAGTTCCCCCATCCTCCCCTTCTCACTTTTCTCTCCCCGTCTCCCTTTACGCCCCCTCCCATCCCATCCCCAAGATCCCGATTTTTTGCACGGCAATCTTGTCTACTTCCCATAACCAGGAGGATAGCTAGATGTTTTTCTTTGGGTTCACCTTCTTATTTAGCTTCTTTAGGATATCAAATTATAGACTCAATGACCTTTATTTATGGCTAGAAACCAATTATAAACCATGTTTATCTTTTTGGTCTGGGTTATCTCACTCAGGATAGTGTTTTCTCTTTCCATCCATTTGCATGCAAAAATCGAGAAGTCGTTTTTTACCGCTGAGTAGTACTATAATGAGTATATATTCCACACTTTCTTCATCCATTCTTCCATTGAAGGACATCTAGGTTGTTTCCAGGTTCTGGCTATTACAAATAATGCTGCTATGAACATAGTTGAACAAATGCCCTTGTCATATAATTGGGCATCTCTTGGGTATATTTCCAAGAGTGTCATTGCTGGGTCCAGGGGTAGGTTGATCCCAAATTTCCTGAGAAACCGCCACACTGCTTTCCAAAGTGATTGCACAAGTTTGCATTCCCACCAGCAATGTATGTGGGTACCCCTTCCTCCACAGCCTCTTCAGCAAAGGCTGTCATTGGTGTTTTTGAATTTAGCCACTCTGACAGGTCTAAGTGATATCTCAAAGTTGTTTTGATTTGCATTCCCCTGATCACTAAGGAGGTTAAGCATGACCTAAAGTGTCTTTTGGCCATTTGAACTTATTGTGTTGAGAATTCTCTGTTCAGATCAGTGCCCCATTTTTTAATTGGGGTTAATTAGCATTTTAAAGTCTAGTTTCTTGAGTTCTTTATATATTTTGGATATCAGACCTTTGTCTGTTGCAGGGTTGGTGAAGATCTTCTCTCAGTCAGTAGGTTGCCTTTTAGTCTTAGTGACAGTGTCCTTTGCTTTACAGAAGCTTCTCAGTTTCAGTAGGTCCCATTTATTCAATGTTGCCTTTAATGTCTTTGCTGCTGGGGATATACCTAGGAAGCAATCGCCTGTGCCCATATGTTGTAGGGTATTTCCCACTTTCTCTTCTATCAGGTTCAGTGTGTTCAGATTGATATTGAGGTCTTTGATCCATTTGGACTTGAGTTTTGTGCAAGGTGATAGATATGGGTCTATTTTCATTCTTCTACAGGTTGACATCCAGTTGTGCCAGCACCATTTGT
>NW_026068102.1:3365661-3376847 GCF_014885135.2 Alexandromys fortis
GTAAGCGGTCAGCTACAAACAGGAAAAATAAGAAATACAGAGAAAGATCAAGCAAGGTGTTAGGAGGACTCGCTCTCAAGGCTATCTCCAGATACAAGATTTGCCTAGGGCATCAGGTCCTCTCTGGACTGCTGATTGCCAGGGGGACCACCTGGGGCTTCGCTCCAAGAAGCTCTAACCCCAATCCTTCAGCAGGCAAAAGCCAGCGCAGAGGCATTTTGTCACTACACGGCAGTCACTGCTGTGGACGTGGCAGGGACCTTGATGGGGATTTCATTGAATCTATATATAGCCTTTGGTAGAATTGCCATTTATTACTGAAGTATTCCAGGCCTCATGTCTTCTCAGAAGATATATTATGGAATAAAAGGGGCTATACTTCATTAACTCACACCAGATACTTTGGATGAAGTAATAAATCCTGTACAGAAGCAGATCTCTCTGAGTTCTAGAGCATTCTGGCCTATAGAGCTTGTTCTAGGACAGCTAGGGCTGTTACACAGAGAAATCCTGTCTCAACTCATCTCTCAAATTCTATTGAGAACTTCATCAATATAAAAAAGACTTGATTTCTGATTATGTCTCAGAAATGCCTTCAATTATTGTATTCAAATATTTATTGAATACAGACCTCAGACACGAGATACTAATTGACTTCAAAAAACTCATTTCTGTCTAATGCATAGCAAGGAGAGGAGCATTTAAAGGTGAAGAGAGAGGAAAATATGTTTTGAAATGACTGAGATTTGGCCGATGGTCAGTTCTAATTAGAGAATAATCACGGAGAGAAAGCTTCTGGGCCCCAGAACAGTAATGGTTTATGACCATCATCAAAAGCTATGCAATCTCATTTGACTGGTCATTCAAGAGGGAAGGAAAGGGCAGGCAGTGATGATAGTGATGTCATATTAAACAGGGCACCAAATAAATTATCTGTTACCTGTACTATTCCATGGAAAACTCTTTTATCAGGCTCAGTTAAACTTGGAATTTATAAGAGACAGATACTATAGATCTGAACCTAGGCTGCTTTCCTCTGTGCCTCACAATCCCGTCTGTAAAGTAGTGACATAACAGTATCCATCACATAATATAAGTTGAAACTGCTTCACACCCTTGAATAACCTAGAAGTATAGTAAATATTATAAATCGGGAGCAGTTATCTTAGTGGTGGTGAAGTTTTGCTCATCCTCAAGGGTCCACATTTCCCAGGAATAGGACTGTTAACTTACTTAATTTTGAGTTCTGTAATTGTGTGGGAAGTAAAATTTTTATCTTCCATAATATTTAGTAACTTATCTTTTTCTGTTTTATTTCCATATTTTTTAATTTCTAAAAAAAAAACAGTTCCAACTAAGGAAGCTCCATGTTTGTCACACTAAGTGTATATGTGCTCCCAGATTCTAACAGGAGCCCATCATTAATGACTCATAATGTGACGAGGTTTCTACACGTTAGTCATCTTAAAAATTTGTCTCATAATTTTTTCCATTTCTCATCTCAGATATAGTTGTCTTCCCAAATCCTGCCCAAATGATCTTTCCCAGACCAATAGTCAGTGTATTAATAGCTCTAAAAGGAAGAATTCATCATGAAATGCATGTTACTAATGTTTACTAAAATTTCCTGAGTTTACTAAAATCCTTTATGTTTGTGTGAAAGCAAACAGTGAGTGGAAGGTCCTACCTTCATTTCATGTAACTCAAGGCTGCATCTCCTAAGAAAGCACATGCAAGGTCTTCACTAGCATCGCTAGGTGGCAGTGCAGCATAAAGATGATGTTCCTTGAGCCTGCTGGTTCCCCTTTCCTCTCACTGCAGGCGAGGTGCTAGATTGGCATGGAAAAGACAATCATTAAAAATAAATGCAATAAAAAGAAGCAGGTTATTATAGTGGTGCACTGGAACTGCTTTTGTTAGAAGTATATCATTTTCCCCTAAATGTTGAGTGGGCAGAGTTTGCTGTTAGGCTGCAAACATTTCCTAGAGGCTAAAAATTCAGCTTTATGGCCTGCTTTTTACCTACTAAGTTTGATTTTAGATTTTGGGTATCTTTGATGTAGCACATAAAGAAAGATGAATTTGTTTTGTTCCAGTTGATTCATAACTATTTTTGACATACTGAAATGCACTATGGCCGAGTGACAAACTGTAACTTAATTGACCACATCTTCGTTTTTTTTTAATTGAAAAAATATTTTTTTCCTCATACAGTATATCCTGATTATAATTTCTCTTCTCTCTCCTCCTCCCAGTTACACCTTTATTTTCTTACCCTCTGGATCCACTCACTTTCTGTCTCTCATTAGAAAAGAATGGCCTTCTAAATAAGAAATAGCAACCAAACGTGACCTATCTATCTATCTATCTATCTATCTATCTATCTATCTATCTATCTATCTATCTATATTACAATGAAGGAAAAATTTTCATATTGATATTTGACATGGCAACTTAACAGGAAGTAAAGAGTCACAGTAGAAAGCAGTAGAGTCATAGATCTACTTGTTCTCATAGTCAGGAGTCCTGTAAAAATACTAAACTAAAAGTTATATATGCAGAGGACCTGTTGAGGGACCATACAGGGCCTGTGCTTGTTCCTTCAGTCTTTGTGAGATCATATGCCCTTTACTTAGTTCATTCAGAGAGCTGTGTTCTCCTTGTGTCCTCCATGTCCTCTGTCTCTGATAATCCTTCTTCCTCCCCTACCATGGGATTCCCTGAGCTCTGAGGGGAGAGATTTTATGGAGACCTTCAATTTAGACTCTCTCCCCATAACATCTGACTGTGGGCCACTGCAAGTGCTGTTAGAGGAAGCATCTCTGATAATGAGTGGATAAGTCACTGGTCTACAAGTATAGCTAAATATCACTAGGAATCTATTTATTTATTTATTGATTGATTGATTTAGATCAGTCATGTTTGGTTTTACCTAGGTTATCCAATTTCTAGTTCTTGGTTATGCAAGCATTGTCATGAATGGGTTTCTTCTTGTGGAGTGGGCCTTAAGTCAAATCAGACAGTGGTTGGCTACCCCACAAGTTCTGTGCCAAGACTGTAGACATAGGCCAAACATTTTGTGGCTGGGCTGCTGTCCACATTTCATTATCAGAAGCCTGCCCAGTACTTTCCAGTGCCAAAGAGATTAGAATGTAGGGGTGAGGCTCCATGTAGACACCAGCTCAGCTTCTCCATGTTCAATGAATTGTATGGATATTGTTTGTGGCAATGGGACCTCTACTGTTAGTTTTACACAACAAACCCTTTGTCTTGATATCAGTCTGGGTTGTTTGGAGAGTTTCATGGAATGTACTTGACCAACAACTCAATTAAATACAACCCAGTTCCTCCACAGGAAGACCTGCTTGGCAACAAGAGATGGCCAGTTGAAACTCTGCTTCCCCCTTTAATAGAAGTCCTCATTAGGACACTTTCATAGATTCCAGTAAGTTTCCACTACACTAGATTTCCACACCATCCTGGAAAAACAAAGACACAAAAAAATCATCAAACCAAGGGCTGAAAACAATAAATTAGAAACAGAGAACAATATTTCAAAAATCAGTGAAACAAAAGGAGTTAGTCCTTTGAGACAATCAACAATATAGACAAACCTTTATCCAAATTAACTAAAATATGGAGAGATCATGTTCAAAATAGCAAAATCAGAAACAAAATGGGAGACATAACAATGGGTAGGAAGAAAATCCAGATAATCAAAATGACTTATTTTAACATCTTATACCCCATCTTGATAAATACCATTTACCAAAGGAAAATCAAGACCAAGTAAACAATTCAAATAGACCTATACACCATAGTGAAATAGTCATTAATCCTCTCCCAACAACAACAACAGCCCAGGGTATGATGATTTTCATGCAAAATCTACCAGAATTTCAAAGAAGAATTAGCACCAATGCTTCTCAAATTAATCCACAACATAGAAACAGAAGGAATATTACTCAATTCATTTTATGAGGCCACAATTACCATGATTCCCTACGTCGTCTATGAACACATTTTCTTTCACTGTCAGTGAGAATTCATTTTCTCAGGACATGAATATCCATGTATCAAGGCAGGCAGTCTAAGTCTGGTGTGAAAACAACTGTCTCATCTCACCAGGATGTATCTCTCATGTAACACCTGTGATTGCGTCCTGAAGGGCAGTTCTTTATGTTACCAAAAACTTAGTAGGTAAAATTGTGCCTGCAATATATGTTCTTTGGCTTCTTGTCATGTGTTCTGTCTGAAATAGCCTAACTGAGTTATTAATTTTGCTGCCTCTCACCTTTCACAACCACTCCCACCCACCAACTCTGTTCATCACCATGTTGTTCAGAGCTAATTAAAAAGCCCCACATCTTTGAAAGATGTGGGAGGGCTGAAGGCAGACATCACAACCTCTCAAGCTATTGCTCTAACATTCTGTGGTTGGAGATAGATGCAATCTTTTTTTCATTTTGTATGACCTCACTGATAGCATCAAATTCATATTAACTCCTCAGGAATTAAATTGATCACGCAGCTTTATGACTGCCAGACCCCCATTAAAACAGAATCTTGTATTTTTTTTGTGAATCATTTCTCTTATTATTGATAAAGTTGATCCTCATCTCTACTTTGGATGAAGTCTGCTCACCCTGAGAGTTTTGTGTGGATCAGAGATTTGTTGCTTCTTCCTCTCATACAAAACAAGCTTATTTTTATCCATCTTTATGTTTTTTGATGAAGTCTAAAACAGTATGTGAGGCAGAATATATAAAAAGAAAACTGAGGAAACAATGGGAATATTTGGCTTAGCAGTCAAATCTTTCTTCAGACAGTCACAGAACCAGAAAACATGAAAAATTACCTACAGAGACCATATACTGCCTCCTAAAGCCATCTGTTTCCACTTGGGGCCAGAATAATAAGAAATATTGACTTGTAGCACTTCACTTAGTCCTAAAGCCATCTCTATTGGCCTAGTCCCAGAATAACTTGAAACCACCCATTTTGACACTTCTCTTCCCTTGTGTCAATTTTGACAAGCTCTTCAGAACACTTTACCCTTGTAAAGTACACTGTTAGAACATTGTGGAAAAGGGCAAGCAGCTCTTAGCAACCATTAGAGATGTATCTAGAGACCCAGGAAAATCCTATATATGCCTATTGTAAAGGCAGCAAAGGGCAACTCCCTTTTAAGAAGCCCACAGCCACACTTGGATGTGTCTTATTCTCATCTTAAGCATCTATTTATATTAAGCCCCATGGTTAAGATCTGTGTTTAAAATGTCTTTTAATGAGCTTGAATTCTGCGTTATCTCTTCTGGTAATGACTCTCTTTTCTGTGGCAACAAAAGTCCTGTTCTTTTCCTGAGTGGGGCTTTCTAAGAAGAGAGAAAATTATCTAGGTTATGATAGTGAAACCATAAAGCTGTGTTTCTGACCCTGCTGCCACTGACAGTACATATAGAGTAAAGTAATAAATGGATAGAAAAGTTAATATATAAAAACACTGATATAAATAACATCGATGATAGACCTGGGTTCTATCCTCAACTCTAAACTAATAATGATATAAAAGTAAAAGAAAATTTTTGGCATATATCAGATACTTAGCACCTTGTGACTTTTGATTCCTGTAGTAATTCTCTGAAGCAGTTACAGAAAAGTTGTTTTGAACAGGAATCACATAACTTTCTCTTTCTTTTGCCATTGTTTCAATTTTATTTTTAAACAGTGTCTCCTTATATAGCCCAGACTAATCATGAACTCATGGTCCTAATTCATTAGCACCCACACTACTATGATCACATAATATGCCAGGGGTCCATATCAGTTTCCCAAATTCTTGAGATCATCTTTCATTCATCTTGGAAGAGTTGTTTATGTGAACTGATATCCTGCAGTGCCATAAATCCTGACCGAAAGATTTTTTTACAAGAAAAACATAATTTGAGACACGGCGGAGACATGGCGCAGAGTCGTGAACTTACATTTTTTGATGGTCCAAGCTTGAAACAGTGAAGCCCACACTGAGAGCAGATCGTCCCACTACAACTAAATCGAGTAGGTTTTTTGGTGGCTGGCCTGCAGAGTGGTAGGCCTTTTGCTGGCAAGGTCCCAGGCGAACGGGGAGCCTGGTCCTGTCCCTGAAGACACTCCTGAGTGGTGAGAATGTTCTTGACCTGTGGCAGGACCCAGGAAAAGGAGCAGGGACATTCCCCACCCCCTTGACTCCCCAGTCAGTCTGCAGGGGCTGCTCCCTTCTGCTGGGGCTGCTCCTCCTCTGCTGCGACCTCTCTTTCCCTGGCCCATCCCAGCTTGCACCCAGGGGCTTCCTTCCTTCTCCCTCCCTTCTGCAGGGCTGAGGGATCACCCAGTTTAGCCTGTTTGGGCGCTGGGTCGGGTGCTTGGGGCAGAGGGCAGCAGTAGTCTCTTTGTTTTGGTGGCTGGCCCGCAGAGTGTTAGGCCTTTTGTTGGCGAGGTCCCTGGCGAACGGGGAGCTTGGTCCTATTCCTGAAGACCCTTCTGAGTGGTGAGAGGGATTTTGGCTTGCAGCGGGAGACAGGAAACGGAGCAGGGACATTTTGTAAGAGGGGCCCCTGGCAGCAGGGAAATCTGATCCTGTTTTAGAAGACCCATTACATAGCATCGGAAGGAGGAGATGGGCAGGCGCCAAGGCAATAATTCACCCAACAATCTGAGAAACAACATGAAAACACCAGAACCCAACGATCTTACAACAGAAGGACTGGAACACCCTAGCAGAGATAAGTGGGAAAAATTGACTTTATGAAAGCAATAGAGTCCCTTAAGCAACATGTAAAAAATTGCCTTCTAGAAATGGATGAGAAGTATAACAAAAAGTTTGAAGAATGAGGAAATACATAAATGATACCCTGGGAAACCAAGAAAAAATGATCAAACAGGTAATGGAAACAGTTCAAGAATTGAAAACTGAAATGGAAGCAAGGAAGAATNAGGCCACAGGAGAAGCAAGATGTGACTGCCCTGCCAAATAAGTTACTGAGCCACATGGCTAACACAGATAAGAATAATGGGCTAATATAAGTTATAAGAGTTCATAATAATCCTGAGCTAATGGGTCAATCAGTTTATAGTTAATGTAGAACTCTGTGTAATTTCTTTGGGACTTAATTACTGTGAGAACAGGGCAGGACAGAAAATCAGACAACAGATATGTATGTGTTATTGTTTGTGCATGTGTTTGTGTATGATTAATCAATTTAATTGTGTGCTAAGTGCCTTGAGACCTAGAACCTATGAACAATACTGAATAATAGGAAGAAATGAAAATTCATGTCAGAATTTCAGGTGAGGGCCATCACTAAACGCCAAGTAGAATGTTTGAAGTACCTCAGAGGTTTAGATTGGAAGAAAACTTCAGAATCACATTATAGATCAAAAGTCACAGACTGAGAACTTGAAGGGCAAGAATGGGATCTACCAAGAGTCCTTCAACTGCTGGGTGGTGACTTGGGGGTCTCTTTTTTATGGCAATTATGGACTCTGTAGCAGTTGAGGATATAGTCACAAGGTGTGATAATCCAAGAGGATATAGGAATCTGAACTGTCCACATAGGCCTTCACAAGACAGAGCCATAAAAGAAAATTTGACATTGGTTATGGTTTGGAAACTACTTCTATTCACTCTTCCTTCCAGTTATTGCCATGTCCGTATCTGATTCCTTATTTGTTGTCCTGACAGAAGCAGTAATCACAAATTGCCACTTGAGACTTCAAAGTGATTATGCATGTCACAGATGAATTATTTTTAGGACAAAAGAATTCACTTTGATCTGTAGCAAAAGCTATTTAAATTTTATGAATGTAGCTGACAAACTACACCATCAGACATTTGTGTGGTAAAAAGGAAACCACCCTATAAAAGGTTGAGTTACACATGTCCATTAAATGGCTTCCTAATAGTTTTAAAAAACCTTAAAGGTAAAGAACATAATAACTCTCTATTTATAGGGATAACCCCAAACATTAAAATGAATTTTTGGAATGCCACAAGATCTGTTTTTCCCATTTGCGAACAACCCACTTTTTTCCCTAACCCACCACATATGGGTGCTGCAGTGCATTCTGAAACCCATGTTCTTATGACTGCTTTTGTCATGCTTTGGTGACTCTCGAGTGTTTATCCATGTCATAGTATGGCCTTCTGCTCCACTGTTTGTACAGCCCTTACACATCAGTGAATTTGCTTGATGTAATGCAGGCAAGTGCTGCTTAGTATACTTTATGTTTTTAAATGAATATTTATAGCACACAAAAGAGCAGACATTTAAAAAGTGATGTTATCATTTTGAGGCAGAGAGCTAAGTATAGCTAGCCTAACATGACTTTGTATTCTATGTGTTATTGGTCTGACTATGAGGTATGTTGTACTATATTATTTTATTCAATAGCCTATGCATTTATGTATATTGGTTTATTATTAAAGGGAAATGTACAATCACCTATAATTACAAACATTTTCATGTTATTTTTATTTTTATTCTTTATATATATTACTATAATTTCTCTTAAATAACTCCTATCCTGGAACTTCTTTCTGCCCTGGATCCACTCCTGCTCCACATCCCTAAAAATAAAAATAAATAAATAAAAAGAGCAGACCATCCAGGAATATCAACCAAGCATGGCATAACAAATTGCAGTAAGACTAATCACAAACCCTCATATCAAGGCTGGATGAGGTGATTCAGAAGGAGAAAAAGAATTCTAAGCTCAGGCGAAAGAGTCATAGATACCACCACAAACACACACACTACTGATGTTAGGGGTCACACAAGAACACAAAGCTACTCCACCATAACGTATATATAAAGGACCTAGCTCAGACCCATACAGGGTCCATGATTGTCACTTCAAGTCTCTGTGATCCCCTAGGAACCCTGCTCAGCTGATTCTGTGTAGCATATTCTTATGGTGCCCTTGATCCTTTTTGACTCCTAGAAAACTTTCTCCCCATCTTCTTCAGGATTCCCCTGGTTTTGCTTAGAATTTGGCTGTGGGTTTCTGGCTGTACTTCTATCAGTTGTTGGACGATGCCTCTTTTATGAAAACTGGGCTAGGCATTGACATATGAGAATAGCAGAGTATCATTAGGGATCATTTCATTAACTTAAAAAAAAAAACTGTTGTATTTGGCTTTAACCTGAGTCTCTCAGCTGAGCTGTCTCTGGTTCTTGGCCATGCATACAGTCTTAGGCATGAACTATCACTCAGGACATGGACATCAAGTTGGACCAGTCATTGGTTAGCCACACCCACAAGTCCAATGCCACCATTACCCAAGCATATCTTGTAGGTATGGAAATTTGTCGGTTGAAGGTTATATGGCTGGATTGATGTTCCAGGACCACTGTAGGGAGCCATGACTGGTTAAAGAAGATAATTCAAAACTCCTAACTTGGATTTGTTATTCTGTAGTAGTAACTTGTGTACTCGATATGAAAATATTCTGAGCAAGAATTTTTTTATTATGAATATTTAGATAAAAATATGATCAAATGAAATCTATATTAATACAAAATCTTAACAGGACATAATAGAGGTTTTTTTATCATGTACATTTGGTTTATTTTTGTCTAAATATCAGCAAGTTTCCCCTAAGATTTTAGATACATTATTTGTTTCAGCTTGGAGGAAAGAATTTTAAAATTCTGTAACAAAAAACATAAAGCTACCAGGCCTAGGTTTTTTTTTTTTTTAGAATGAATGGATTTTTTTTGATATAATTTTTTATTGAAAAAAAATTTCCTCCTCCTCCCCGCCTCCCATTTCCCTCCCCGTCTCCCTTTCCCCCCTCCTCCTTCTCCTCTCCCCTTTTCCCCACTNTAAAATTGGTCTACATTGACTAACCAAGAATTATTACAAAAACAAAAAGATTCACAATAGATATATTTGATATATAACCAATTTTACTAAGATAATAACACGGAAAAAAGTTTAACTTGCTTGCAAATATAACCAAATATCATAAAAATACCCTATAAAATTTTTCCATATAAAATTTATTTTACAGTGAGAAACAGAAAATGAATTTTCATAAGGTCTTCCAATTTGGTTTATATAACAATGATTCAACCATTAAAAACCTGTCACCAAAAAGTGAGCTACAGAAAAAAAAAATCAACCAATTCATTTCGATTTTAATTAAAGGAAATAACTGAATCTCCATCACAATAGAAATCTGTGAGCAGAGGTTTGGTGGAATGTGTAGAGTCAATCATTTGAAGGTGAGGAAAAGGAAAGATCATCAAGGTTCAGATATCTCTGCATGAAAAGATCCACTAGGAAGAGGGATCTGATGAATCAAAAGCCCTACACAGCCTTTCAACATGTGGGACTGCTTTCTAGATTAAGGCTTATAGCAGTCAAATCTTGAAACATGACTGTCACTACTGTGGAAAACTAAATCATATTTTAACTGAACACTGTTTAGGAACACTAAAACAGATGTGTCTTCATTGCTTAAATATATAACCATGTGGTATGATTCTTGTGTGGTTATGACTGCGCAGTGTAATATTGGTGTGGCTATAACTGTACAGTGTGTGATCCTGTTGTGGGTATAACTATGCACATTGTAGTGTGAGTTTGACTGTACAATGTAATTTTAACATTTTGTTGTTCAGTATGATTCTAGTGTGGAAGTAACTCTACAGAGTATTCCCCAGTGTGTGTGTTTTACTGGTGTCACACACACACACACACACACACACACACGAACAAAAAACAAAACCAAACAAATCAAACAAAGCACACAACAGGTTTTACCTTTAAGTGAATAAGAAATTATTCTTTAGTCAAATTTGAGTGGTACAGAAAGACATATTTAAGATATCCCTTCCTAATTTACGGTTTCTACTGCTGTAGTAAAACATTATGAGCAAGATGACTTTGAGGAGAGATGAGTTTGTTTTATAATACAGTTTGTAGTCCATCATTCAGGGAAGTCATAGAAAGAATTCAAGGCAGGAACGTGGAAGCAAAAACTGATGCAGAGGCCGCTGGAAAGTGCTGCTTACTAGCTTGCTCTGTATAGTTTGCTCAATCTGCTTTCTTATAGCACTCAGGACCATGAACCTAGGGGTAGCAATGCTTTCAGTGAGATGAGCCCTCCCCAGGCAAACCATAATCACAAAGACAGTGCACTA
>NW_026068102.1:3378089-3381659 GCF_014885135.2 Alexandromys fortis
GTGGCGGGGAGGAGGCAGAAATCTTTAATAAATAAATAAAAAATTAAAAATACATTGATGAGTGCAACAGAGAGGTGCTTACAGCAAAATGGGGAAAGTTTTCCTATAGGATTCGGATGCTGCATAGTGACAGTTGTAGTTTTTGGGTATGTGAAAGCTAGAGGTTTTCAAAGTTAATAGATTCCATGAAGTTTTTATCTTTTAGTTACAGATGTTAGTTTTGACACAGAGGTGGGTGAAAAAAAATGGCTTTTCAGGATGTTAAAACTAGCCAAGGATAATGCAATCTGTGCCTGGACCTGCCACATTCCAAATTCTCCACACCATTGTAATTCTAACAAGTCAGTCCTCTTTGAAGACACTTTGCAGATTCAGCTTCTTTCCAGGAATTCTTGATAATATTACATTAATGTGATCTCAATGTAGGTATGATTGTGTAGTATGATAATGATATGGGGGTGATAATCCATTGTGATCCTAGTGTGAGTGTACAATGAAATCCAAGTTTGGGTGATATTGAAGTGTGATTCCAGTGTGAGTGTTATCCTACACTGTGATCTAATTCTGGTGTGATTATATAATAAGAATAAATCTGATGATAAAAGTACAGTGGATGCTAGTATGGGTTTGACTGTATAATGTAATATCCATTGTGTCGTATGAATGTGGCTTTACATTGAGAACAAGTATTTTATTTTAATCAAAATCTCAATTTTTCAATAACCACACAGGAGTCAGTCGCTGTGGTGAAAGCCTGCCAATTCAGAGAAGCAGAGAAAACATAAACCTGACCTTCCTACTCCACTGACATACCAGAAAAATACCTGTTATCTCAAACAAGATTCCTCAAACTCAGTGGCCCTCACTTCTACTTCCTATGTGTCTCTCTATCTGTCTTCCTACCCCCTTCTTATCGTCTCTGGTTTTTTTGTTTATTTCTTATCAACTGGGTATTGTGGGATATTTGTACACTGTATGAAAGTGTAGTCCTATGACTGGTGGAATAAGAAGTTCAATGGCCAATATCTAGGCAGGAGGTAAAGGCAGCACTTTCAGGCAAAGAGAGGAAGTAGGAGAAGATAATCAAGGTGAAGATGAGACAACAATGAGACATGAAGGATGTCAGACATACAAAATGAAAGAAAGGTAAAAAGCAATGTGGTAAACATAGATTAATAAAAGCAGGTTAACTTAAATTATCAGAGTTAGTGGAACAAGCCTAAGCTAAGGCCAAACTTCCATAATTAATAGTAAATATCTATGTTGCTACTTGTGAGCTGGTGGTCATTGGTAGAGTTTTCCTGTGTCATCAGCCACTTCAAAATATTGACTCAGAAACATAATATTAATTATAAATGCCCAGTCAATAGCTCATACTTGTTACTAGTTAACTCTTACATTTACATTAACCCCTAATTCTTATCTATGTGTTGTCTCGTGGCTTGGTACCTTTTTTCAGGATGGCTTGCTTATCTTGTTCCTGTCTGCATCTGCTGGTGGTTCCTTTCACTTCATTCTTCATCTTTCCATTATTCTCAGTTTGACTTTCCAGCATAACTTTATACTGTTCAGCCATTGGCCAGCTGGGTCCTTTATTAAACCAATAACAGCAATGGCATATTTGCACACAGTGCAAAGGAATATTTCAGATAGTCCAAAAGAAAGTCAGAATAATACTGGTGGTTTGATCTGCCTCTGATCTATGGTTGATTTTCTTTAATCCTGGTTGTGACATTCAAGCAAAAGGATGTGGGTTAAAAGTGTGTGCTAGAACTGAGCGACATCATAACTAGAAACATGTTTTTCTAGTAAATACTGTAATTTTGGGGTTCACAGTGTGATCAAATATGCTGTAGTAGTCCCCTGTTTCATCTAAATAAAAATGTATGGTTTTAATGCTAACACAGTAAAACTATTTATAATAATGAAGAGATTTCTACCAAGCTTTCTACAATGTCCAACTTGGTTGAACTTTGCAGTCTTAGTATTAACTATTTTTGCGTTCAAAGTTCTGCAAAATGGTCATGTCAGTTTTATATTGTTGGGAGTAGGCAAAAGTACCCTGTCCTAAGTGCTGCCATTTCAATGGTCATGTCAGTTTTATATTGTTGGGAGTAGGCAAAAGTACCCTGTCCTAAGTGCTGCCATTTCGATTTGACTCCATTTTCCCTGTGAACTGAAACAATGTTTAGGTTCTCAAGTCCTAGGGGAGCTGAGAACCTTCCAATAGCTGACCCACCTACTCTGTAAACAATGAAAATAGTTGTTATACAGGTTTAGTTCTCTAGAAACATGGCTGTTCCTAACAATAGAAAGAACAAATAAAAGTGATTGGTTGGACTGAAAAGCTTGCAATGAATGCTGGTTGACAATGTTAGAACATACAAGGAAGCCCCTAATTTTTAAATCTTGATTGGTGAAAAATGCAATTGTGTCTTATCAACAAATATTTATAATTTTATGTTTAAATACTTGCTTCAACCAAATTTGGGGTCATAGTTCAGCTCTTGAGTATGCTCTGAGGCCCTGAATTCCTCTTTCTTTTTTGCTGCTCTGCATTAAATCTTGCCTTGTGGTGACCTTTGGTATCTGCTTGGTTGTTTCAACACCTTGAATCACAACAACATAAACTCAGCAATTTGAATGTCCTAAGCAGTTTATAGTTTGAAGCAGATCTTTGGGTGGCATTTGATAACAGGGCTGTCCCACACTCTGGCCCACATTTGTTGGTTGTCAGGTGGAAGGGCAGACACCTGGGTAAGATGATGGCATGGGTGCCAAAGCTTGTCTGATATTCAGAGTTTGTCAGTGACTGATGAACTATTAGTAACATTGAGTTAGCTAAATATTGTGACCATTTCATTGGTTACTACAGTTTAATAGTTCAATAGGTGCCTCTTTGGGGGGATGGGTGTTGGTTTAGGGATGAAGATTAGAGGTAACTGAACTATTTCTTCAGTTCAGGAAGACACAGACCCCTGTGACACCATATTCTAGTCATGAAGTAATTCAGACAGGTACCAGTTCTACTGTAATACTTTTCCTCCCATGGTTAAATATTTTGAAGGGGACTTTGCCTTTTAATGGATCCAATATATCATTGTAAATGTGTACCTTTTTGACCACAATGTGGTTGGTAATGACTGAGTATAAGATTCTCCATGCCATGTAAATTATTCAGATTTGTTTCTCAAGGAGAAAATATTTATCCTCTGTATATGGAAAGCCATTGTAATAAAAAACTAACAGAAAAATGTTGCTGGACTCATTTTTGCTTTATGAAGAGTCCCCAGTTTCAAATTCACTAATAAAAATGCTATCGATAATTGGGGTATCATGTACTTCAATATTGGGCAGGATTGCATGTGCAGAGAAAAGCTTACTAACACTTTCAAGATGCTCCTTGTTCCTGTTCTCATTAGAAATTATTTGCATTTCTAGTATCCCTAGAGACAGTTTTTCACATTCATATATAAATATTAATAAGGACTTCTCTAGTGTGCAAATATACCAATTAGAATTTTTTAATTTGATTTTTAATTTTTTTTAATTTTTACTTAAAAATTTCCA
>NW_026068102.1:3383283-3387135 GCF_014885135.2 Alexandromys fortis
TTTTTTTTTTTTTTTTTTTTTTTTTTGTGAAAACTCACAGGGAAAATCATTATTCTGTTCCTATTTTGCTTGAGTTACAGCTTCCAGGTTTCAGGCTTGATATTCTGCTCTTACTTCCCTGGTTGAGGGATTACTAGCTGTAAGATGAAATGCACCCTTTCTTTCACAAGTTCATTGTAGTCATGTAGTCTTATCGCAGCAATAAAGCCCTAACTAAGGCAACTACTGATGCCAGCTTAGCAGTGTATATGGTAAAAGATCTAGATGAGATTGATTTTATATTTGTAAGCAAAATAATCACAGAATAGTGTTTAGAGTTTGTCATATCTAGTTCACACTAGCTGAAATCACTTAATATAACTTACCTCAAACTTTTAAGAAAACATTAAACATTGTTTTGAAATATCATTAGATTGATGATGCCCTGTGTGTGTGTGTGTTTGTGTGTGTGTGTGTGTGTGTGTGTGTGTGTTGGGGTAGTTATTCACTTATGAAGCTGTAAGGAGTTTCAGACAATTTTCTGTATATTTGAATGTGCTGACTGGAAAGTGAGTCCTTTGGTGTATGAAAAAGTGCAGAATCCCGAGACCTGTAATGATGGAGACGGTTTGCTCTTCTATTGGTTTTCTATAGTTTAAGGGAATTTGTTATTTTAAATAAAAAGAGTTTCAGATTCTAGCCAACAACTCATAAAGCCTTAACCCTATAGAACATGATATTGTAAATAAGAAAATGTGGTCTTTGAATGTAAGCATCAGTTCTTTCTTACACACTTTTAGCTGGAATTTTTATTTTCTACTGTGTTTCTTTCAAATTTATAGTGTTGGAAGCTCTCCATACAAATAAATTTTCTTTTTTGGAAGTTTTTATGTGCCAAATGATCACATCATCTCATGATGAAGTAGGAATGAAACTTGAGGAGAATTTACATACATGTACAAGTAGAAATAAATAGATACCTGTATAGTAAAGTTCTGTTCCTACCATCTGTGGTCATTGGGGTCCCAGGTAAAAGTGTTTCTAGGTATTAAAGACAGACATAAAGGAATAAAAATGGACTAGAAGGGATGTATGAGAGAGTCTACAGGAAAGAGGAAAGCTGGGTTCACACCAAGGTTTGGAGGAGTCCCTGGAAAGTACAGCTTATTCTGGTTTTTAATCAAAAGCCTTCATTACACATAGGTATCTGACAAGTTCTTTGGATTTTAGAAAGATTTTTAGTCAAACAACTTGATGAGGAAAATAGTATTTGCTTTCCCTCCCTGTCTTACTGAACTTACGGATCTTTTTCTGCCAAATCTCCATTTGTTGTCACCTTTTGCTTTTATTCCCATTGTTGGCACAGATTTTTTTTTTAAGAGGATGTGACTGATTTCTGCCTCTGTCTTTTGGTATATTATGAAAACATCTATTATCTTGTCTTTGGAATATGTAGATTTTATTTAATTGTTTGTTTTATTTGTTCATCTGTTTATTTACTTACTTATTGGCATTGTTAGCATTTCCCATCTGGTGGAATCATTATTCCCTTGATGTTGAGCATTTTTGATTCAATGATTTGTGAGTGAAGATCTGAAGCATTGCCTTAGATTCTTGCCATGTTCCTGGTTTAGAAACTTTAAGGTCTTAGTTCTTCAGGTAACTATTTGAAATAAGAGTCTTGCCAGTCCAGTTCTTACAAGCCCAAAAATGTTAAAATTAAGTAATTTTGAGTATTTTTATTGCACCAAGTCACTTTGGTAACATTTCAAATGTACTTTGATTGTAGATTTCTACCCCTGAAACAGAAACACTGCTATGTTTTACCTAGAAATTAGACTGAACTTTTAGATTCACATGCTATCTAGAATGTTTTAGAGAGAAGTCATAGTAAATAAGCTTTAAAGTAGCATTATTGACAGTGCTTGGCACTTATATGCCAACTTCATACAAACTAAATTCATGTGAGAAGCTGGAATCTTAGCTGAAAAATGACTCCCTAAAATTGGTCTGCAGGCAAATCTGTGAGGATATTGTCTTATTTAATTATTGATGTTGGAGGACACAGCTCACTGTGGTCAGTGCCATTCCTTGACAGGTGCCCCTAGGTCTTATAAGCAAACATGCTGACTAGCAAGCCCTTAGGCAGTGTCAGACATCTTCCATGACCTCTGCTTCACTTCCTGCTCTTACTTGCTGCAGAGATGGACTATGACACAACTAAAATAGCCTTTCCCCTCCCCTGCAGAAGTTGTCTTTGGACACGGTGTTTTAACACATTAATAGAACCCTAAATTAGATAGTACCTTAGTGCGTAAGATGTGGAATACTGTTACCTACTATGCTGAAGTTACTGAAAGAGTTTTGAGTCCTCAAAAAGAGTCAGTATTTCATTACTCCCAATTATTAGTGTTTCTGAAATGCCAAGGGTGCTTGCCATTTCCAAAGCAGGGGCATACAAACTGCTGGGCAGGAGGGAGAATTTTACTTCTTAATGATGCTACTACAACAAAGGGTTTCCTTTACAGCATGGGGACTCAAAAAAGTTTTCCTGTTCTAAACTAAAAGATACTTTCTTTATCTCTTCCTGGGTGTGAGGTGATAGAGAATCTGCCTATCTCAAAGGGGTATCTGGGAGAGTCATTATCAATCATAGTGTATTAGAAATGAAATATTGTAGGTGATAATTAAAGTCCTGGGGGCTGCCTTTGCAAATGAACTATGAGGGAAAAAACAATTTCGGTGAATATGTGGTTAGTCTTCATATTAGATCTTGTTACTTGATGAAATTAAAGACAATGCCTGGAAATATAAACCAGTGTTGAATCTTCTTTTATTAAAACTGAGCTACAATAAAGAACAGGAATTTGTCAGGTGCAGTAATTACTTCAGTACTTTAGAGACACAAGCTCCCTTAAGAAAAGCTTTCTTCCTGTCTATTTTCCATTTCCACTGAGTTCTACTTTTACCTGCTAGAGAAAAATAAACACAAGCCAAAAACTTGCAACATATTTTTTTTCCTGGGCCTACTGTTTCTAAGATTGACTGTCATTCTTTCATTTATCCTGAATGGCTACCTTGGAGAGCTTTCAGATTATCTTGTCCTAAAGAAAACATAGAAGTGCCATGTTTCAGAGGTCATAAGAACAGAAAACCTGCAATTCCACAGGGAAATATTGGTCATATAGTGAAGGTTTATAATCCAGAGGTAGAAGGCAGAAGATAGTATTAGAGAATTCATACCAGGAATAATCAGCTAATAAGGAAGAAATTTGTCAGTTTACTCAGACTAGTCTTTGCATAGTAAAAGTATCTCACAAGAACTTGTCAGAAAAGTAGTATCTTGGGCCCCAGAGATACCAAACTTGATTCTGCAACTTAATGAGAGCTGAAGGCAAACCATTAGAATTTAAGACTCTAATTATTAAACTCTAATATATAATCACATCTTAAACTTGACAAGTATTACTATAAAAAAATTGCCCAAAGAAGTGTAACATGAATAAGAGATATCCAGCTAATTACACATGTTGCACCATCAGCTGTGTAAAAGGACTATAGTGTCCCCTTATTGGTAGTCTTTTGTACCACTAATAAAAGATTACTGAATGAAGTTATAATAGCAGGTTATTTTTAAGTATGTCAATTTAGAGCTCACTGTACATCTTAATCTATTTGTGTATGTTAGCTAACTGCACTAAAATTTAGATAATTCAATCACAACTTTATTTTATTTCTAGAAAAGTATGAACTTTAATTCATAGTTCCACTCTATATGCTAGATGACTTTGACAATTTTTTTTTTGTTTTTTTGTTTTCTTTCTTTTATTGAGAATAAGAAAAAAAAGTTTCCGCCTCCTCCCAGCCTCCCAT
>NW_026068102.1:3387216-3406333 GCF_014885135.2 Alexandromys fortis
GTTATTCAGTGGCAGAATGAGAACAGCCAAGTACTTAAACCCAGAAAAGTGGCGGGAGAACTGTATATGCTAAATTATGCTATTTCCTTAGAGGATTGTTTTAACACAGTTAGGGCTTGATGTTTCCTTTGTAAGACTAATATTCACAAAACCCAAGGCTCAAAGGATATTTTCAAGTATTTCAAGGAGAATCAGAGGCATGAGGATGTAGTCAGAACTGACAAACATGTGGGCATAGAGAACAGAGGGTTCATTGCAGGGAACTGGAATCTTGGCAGTGCCTATGGCTTAGAGAGAAGAGGCCACTCTGGTAGAATCATTATCTATACCTTAAATGTAAATATTTTATCAAACTTTTAAGTAGCTGTAAGTGAGCTTAATTGTTCTTCCACATAAGCAATAAATGAACTCTTTGAAATAAAAGGTCATTATTTATCATTGCTTTCAGAAATCACATTCATTTGCTTGGAATCATTATATTCTTACTGTCTTTGAAAGCCAAGTGCACATTAGGAGTTCCAATATGAATAGCCACAGTCAGTAGTAGGGTGACCAAATTTCATTCTTTAAAAATTAATTAGTTTATAGCCTCATGTATTTCACCTCATACAACCAAAATAGTAGAATAAAATTCATATATGGTAAAGCCTGTAATAACTATTGTAAAGCATATCTTCATAAAAATAAAGCATATTCTTTAAAACAGGTTTATTAGATTGTTTTCTTTTATACTAGACTTTAATGTGTACTTTGAAAGTTTTTCCTTTATTTCTTTATTCTTTTAAATTCTTATCTTTCTCCTTCTTCATGAAATGTAAGTTTATGTGAGATTCCTCTCTCTATGCTGTGACCATGTTTTATTATCTTTGGCTAATAAAGAAGTTGCCTTGGCCTATGGCAGGGTGCAAATGTAGCAAGGTTGGAAATCCAAGCAGTGATGGAATAGGAAAGAAGGTCCTAGAACCTTGTGGTAAAATAAAAAAAAAAATAGAAATGGCCATGCGATGGTGATGCTTACCTTTAATCCCAGCACTCAGGAGACAGAAGCAGGTAGATCTCTGTGTGTTCAAGGCCAGCCTGGTCTATAAGAGCTAGTTTTAGGATAGGCTCCAAAGCTACAGAGAAACCCTGTCTCGGAAACAAAACAAAAAACAAAAAAGTGAAAAATTAGAAATGGATTAATTTAAAATGTAAGAGCTAGCTGCAAATATGCCTAACACTGTCTGAACAATGTTTTAATTAATATAATTTCTGTATAATTATTCAGGTCTGGGCAGCTGGAAAATGAAAGAAGGATCTCTGCTTACAGTCAGCACATACACAAATGGATATAGTAATCTCCAAAAGAAATATGTTCTATGGTTATCCTTGAGGATAAGAGACAAATACAAGAAAGAAGCAAGCTTGATTCATGCTGTAGCTTGGGATCTAAGAACCTTCCTTCTCATATATCTGCTCTCAAATTGTTTTGCTTTAAAACAAGTCATTTCTTTTTTCTTGCCCACTTTTGTAAAACCAAACATTGAAACAAGTCTCTTCTACCAGACCCTATGATTAAGACCCTCAGAAAAAAAGTTTAAAAAGCATGTCTGGTTCTTTAATTTAATTCCAGTGGGCTTAATTGAAGGATTGTGTGATACTACATACAACTGTCTAATAAATTATCTCTTAGTGCATATACGTTAAACATTGTTATGATTTAATTTGAGGTTACTAAGATGAACTGTGTGTAACACAGATAAGTCAGAAAAATAAAGATAACAAAATGAGAAGAAATACCATAAGACAATAAATACAGCTAATTCTTTGAAACATGAACATGGGGGAACTTTGGCATGTTCAAGAAATATTTAATGTGTGAATAAAATTTTCAAAAGTATTTCTTATTCATATTTCAGTTTACCAAGAGTGAGGAGGCAATCTATTTTCCTACACTTGGCATAATACTTAATTATTTAAAATTTCAAACTTAAAAAGTAGCCTATTCTAATTACACATCTGATGATGTTATTAGTTTTGGGGTTGGCGGAAGCTAGTAGTCTGCTAAGTTAGTAGATTTCAAAGGGGCTTCTATCTATTGTCACAAGGTGTTAGCTCTGACACAGACGGAAGTGCAGGATGACCTTCTGGAGAAAAAGAATTTAGTCTAAGAAAATACCTTTTGGCCCTTGGCCCTGCAACATTCCAATCATTCCATAGTACTGCAATTCTAATCAGGTAGTTAGTTAGTCTGTGCAGAAACAGCTTCTTTTCTTAAGTATTTGTTTATAGCTGTAACTTGAGAGTCAGTGAAAGTGTGTGTGTGGGTGTTGTGTGGTGTTGTGTGTGTGTAATACAAAACAATCAATTGCTTACTTTCTCTCAGAGAAGTTTATACTTACACTGGAGTTCAACTTACCCCTTCTTTGTCTTGGGAAGGTTCCTGTCCCTAGTTTGTCTTATTGTCTTCTAAACAAATTTCTGTCTCTTAACTCTTATGCTTAAGTTTGTATATAAAATATCTCTAATAAAATTTTCAACTTGACTTCACTATACTGATTAGTCCTGAAATTCTTTTCAGCACCAAAACCATGAATCCTGATTTGGCTTGATCCTAGAGTCTATAACTCTAGAGGAAGTCTTCAGGCTTTTTGCGGGGAGCAGTGTGGAGTTGGGCACTGGTCCCTTGCCAATGACAAAAAACTTTTTAATTCTGTAATACCTGTATTTCAAAGTGAGCAAAAGGTATGAAATAATTTGCCAACAAGCAGACTGGAAAGAAGAAAGAGAACTGAATGTTGGACTTGTGTTTTTAGGTTTCACATTATAGTTACACGAAGGGATGTGAGCAGTCACTCCATGTGGGCTGGGGACTGACCCAGACAGCCATCCTCCATGATGTACCAGTTCCATGGCAAGTACTTGTGTGCCTGTAGGACAGGTTCCTTGCAACCCTGAAATGCTCCTTACAGAACTGTGTATTGAACGCTGTCTGTCTATATCTCTAATGGTAAGGTAGTGAGTGACTGCTCTGGGCCTAGTTCAGCTCTAGAGGAGAAGGCAGCAATGGCAGATGGAGGTGCGGCTGGATGCACAGTGGTGGCCTCTCATCACTGGAGCATTCTGCTGTGCTCGTTCAGAAGTTGCTCTAACAACATTCCTCTCCTGGCTGCCATGTCATCTCTGCTCCAGTCTTGTGCAAGCAAATGGTTTTTCTGCAGCCTCTCTGACATGCTGTTGTAGGCTGGGGTGGTGGAGGACTGCCACACATTTGCATCCATTATTTCATCTATTTATACTTTCTCCGAATTTTATTTCTCCTTCCTTTTCACGGGTTTTTCTTTGGCTTTTTATGAATATAATTTACTTGCTGTAGTAGGCAACAACAGAGTTATTAAAAACACGGGGAGAAATCATTACTTCTCTAAATGTGTGAGCACAGAAGCAAATAAGCAATCAAACTAATAAATATCCTCTGAACAACTAGATGCATTCTTCAGTATGGCATTAGCTAGAATTGTTATGACACAAGGCTCTTGAATTCTGAATTGCATCTTTTCAATCCCACTGTTACCTGTATTGATATTCTCTACCCTCTCGCTTCAATTTTAGCCTGTTCTTTCAACTGTTAGGTGACTGTATGATATGTTCAATTCTTTGTTACTTCCAACCAATCCAAATCATTCTTAAGTCTGGCTGTACTGACGGAGGCGCAAGCCTTTAATCCCAGCACTCGGGAGGCAGAGGCAGGCGGATCTCCGTGACTTCGAGACCAGCCTGGTCTACAGAGCTAGTTCCAGGACAGGCTCCAAAGCCACAGAGAAACCCTGTCTCGAAAAACCAAAAAAAAAAAAAAAAAAGTAACAATGTTTATCTTGCCTCTTCCAGCTACTACCTCTATTGCTGTACCTAAGCCAGGATCTCCTTATCCAGCCCAGTTCAGTCTCAGATTCTCCTGCCCCAGCCTCTTTCATGCTGGGGTGTGTCATTCCCAGCTCCCTTATTCTCTCTTGAATCTTCTCCAGGTAGAATTCTCCCCACAACAAACTGATAGTCAAGTTTATATGTGACCTTTCACTTTNTAGGAGGGGTGTCTGAGTTCCCTGTCCCGGGCTGCTGCCGCGGTCAGAAACTCACTCACCCCAGTGATGTCTCTCCTGGTGCCTGGACCGGAACTCCTTGCTGCTAGGTATCTCGTAAACAAAGGACCTACCTAGCTTGCTGCAGGTAGGCTAGTGGGGACAAAGGAGCTAGCACCCTCCCGTTTGCCCTGCCGATTCGGATTCGGTCCTAGAGCCCGAACAGGCTGGGCTGGGAGATGTTATCTATAGCTAGTTTTATAGTTAAACAGTAGCTCCCATCTAAAGTTCACTTGTAAAGCAGAAGATAAATTGTTGATTAATATTTCCTTGATTAAATGGAGAAAGAGAAAATGAATTCTAACTATAGGTATTTGTCTGGAAGGAATATTTGTTTTAACAAATGCAGATTATAGTACACATATTGTAGCAAACACAATATGACTATTTTGATCATTTGTGGTTTAATTATTTTCCAATTACTTAGTGACATCTTGGCAATGAAGGTTCACAACATTTTGCATTTTATATACACACACACACACACACACATATATATAAATGCTTATATATTTATGTGTATGGAAAGAGTCATAAACTATATCTCTTTTGTCCATCTTTTGCCAGGTGTTGAGAATACTTTTCTGTTTGTCTAGGCACCTGTATTTGGATAGACTCAGCAGTAATTAATCTCTAGGCTAATTATGAGCTCTGTTGTCATTTTGCTACATATAATTAAACTGCATAGCTGGAGAAAGTTTGGAACCTAAGGTTTCCAAGAAAACTCTTCTCTGCAATCTGGCAAAGAGCTCAAGAGTGACAACATAATCAGCCCATTAGTTGCAAGCTAGATGCTGGATGTCCTTCAGGATGAGTCCACAGGAGGAAGACAAATGTGTGTTCACATGAAGCACCTGCTGTTTTGCTGCTGTCTTGTTGGAAAGAGTGTGGAGTCTTCCAGAGGTATCTTTCATTAATTCTTTTGATAACTTTATTAAACATGAAATAGGATAAGCATTGGGGTCCTTTTCAAATATGTTAAATGATTAATACCACAGAAACCAACTGTGAAAGACCACAGTGACCAAGGGTCAAAAGATTTACCATTTTATCTCCTTACAAAAGGTGAAGTTTTTCTACACAGAGCCCTAGAACAACCTTAGTTAGGAAAGACAGCCACCACAAGAGTAAAGGTGTGCATATTTTCTTTTGTAAGCACATTCTTCAACAAAAGTTTTTCAAGGTTATATTTCAGTTTTTAGTCCCCAAGACAAAGAGACATATACCATCTGCCAAATGTAGGATAATGTAGGAAGAATGTTACTGGATCACACTGGATTTGGCTTTACTTAGCCAAGGAGATACATGGTTTCCTAAAGAATATATGAGCGTGTATAACCACTAGTTATGCTCAAGTGTTCTGTATAAATAGGAGTTATACATGGACTCAGCATCTTAAAATTGTTGTACATAATTTAGTTATCTCATTTTACTCCATAGCTTTTCATTAATAGTTATAAACTCCTTTTAAAGACATTTTCTTTAGTAACACTATAAACCGTGTTATTTGTTAAATAAGGAAGTTGGTGTGTGAGCAGACTAAGGTTCATGAAGATTATACATGAAGGATAAAGTATGTGGACCAGGGAGTACCATCCCTCAACTTCTCTTGTTAAGAGATCTGCCTTATTGACTATGCTGCCCGAATGGTAATTATGTGATCATATATAAAGATATGGTGGGGGACTGGTCCCATGAGGGCTGGTGGTGGGTCACCCGAGGTCTTGGTAGGTTCCCTGGAGGGTGGCCTGAGGCCTCGATGGGAAACAGACAGATAGATATACCAAGTAGAGAGAGCAAGGGCATAGAGTTTATTTAGTGGGTTATGGAGGGACAAGGGAAGGGGAGAAGGCAGAGAGGCAAAAAGGAGGGGGGTGGAGAAGAGAGAGAGGAAGAAGGTGCCTCTTCAGAAGAATGGGGGGGGTGGCACCGGTTTGCTTTGGTAGAAAGGGGAGGTTGGGAGTGCACGGGGCTTGTCTCTTAAAGGAACAAGGTACCCAAATGACAGACCAGGCCAACAGGTTACATTCTCATGTTTTTCTTATAATAGAAAGGTGGGGAGTTAGGCATACTAGGTTGAAGGAATTTGGACGGCGAGTTCTCAGGACTGCTTCCTGCTTATTTGAAGGCATTGAAGTCTTTCTTGAAGGGGCCCAAGTTAATTGGGCACTGGTAACATCGTGGGGTTGCTGGTCGCTTTAAACTTATCCATAAATTGTGGTATAGAACTTTTTGGTGTCTTTTGGACCTGGCAAGGTGTTAGCAGTACAGAGGACAAAGTTAAGTTTAGGAAGAAAAATTTTTTTCAGGACCAGGGAATTGAAAGGGGGTGTATCTGACCTATTTATGGTGGATCCTTTAATTCAGCTCTCTGGAACTCATAAGAATTTTTGAGTTTGTGAAAATGTAAGTTTTACATTGTATAAATAGCAGCATATTTATGTCAGAATGACTATGACAGATTTTTTCATATTGAAAAGTATTTTTTAAGACTATGAAAGGCAGTGTGAGAGAGAAATTTGATAACTTGTATTTGTCCTCACACCTTTATAACTTGCAGGTACACATTTTAATAACTTGTATTTGTATATTTTAAGATTATGCAAGGCAGCCTGAGGGAAAAATTTGATGGCTTGTACTTGTCTTCACACCTTTATAACTTGCAGATATATATATATATATATATACATATATATCTTAATAACTTGCATATGTACATCTTACTGAAATTTGTTTGGTGAGGCTGTCCTTTTAAACTGACAAAACCTCTCAGCTGTCAAACTGTATCAGAAATCTTTGAGAAGACTAAAATTTTGCTTGAGTTATTGATTTAAAAAATGACAGAGAACTTACTCTATTGGCTACCTACAGCCTCTCCTCAGCATCCTCCATGGTCATCTTGGGCAAGGGCATCAGCACGGTATTTGTTTTCTGTTGCTAGAAGCAGGGCCTGCCAGAATGCAGAAGATCCTGTGCATTAAGGACTCTGTAGGAAGATAAGCCTACCTTGACCTGAGCAGTTAGGCTGTTGATTCCATTTGATTCTTTGCCCACATCTGGAGATCTTCAGATGAAAGGCAGTTCCACCCAGTGATTAGCACTTTCACTTGATGAAGCAAAGTACCAATGAACATTTATTCTGTGACCACCTATCTTCTGTCTTCTTTGGAGGAAATAGAGTTCTGCTGCTAGAAGCCAACTTGACTCTCTGTTATGAAAAGCCTCATAATAATTAAACATTTCAATGCCATATTCCCCAGATCTCTGAGCATTTAATGACTACTTATCAGGTATAGGTAAGTTGTTACTATTATATAGAATCGGCCTGGAGAGCTGAGTCCAACCTTGACTGTACTGGCTCTTAACAGTGATATTATTGTGAAAGATAAAGAAAAATCTGTTTGCAATAAAAGATTAATGGTAGGACTGACAATAATGGAGAACAACTTAATATATTTTAAAACACAGTTGGATTACATATATAGTATTTTTGTAAGATATTTAAAAGTATATGCCAATTTAAAATATAAGATTTATTGTTTTCTTAGTCTGGAATGAGATATAAACAATTATAATACTTAACAGTAAGTATATGTACATTTACACCCATTTGTTTTTAAGTTTTACATATATAAACACAGAGTTGAAGCTAATTTATGTTTATATATAAAGTTAACTCAAAAGTCACATGCATATATGTACACACATACATATATAAAACAGGAGTTGGGTAAAGTGAATGCTTTGGTGGATCCTACCAAAACCATGCCACTGCACAAAACAAACACGTAATAGAGTTAGTAAGAGGAATTTAGAGACAAAATCTTAAGTAACCATAATACTAGGCAAGGAATATATCAGTAAAGGGGGAGAATTGTTTACCTAACCTGCCCTTAGTCAAGGTGGTAATATTTGGTCACCTGACCCTACCCTTAGTTAAGATGGTGGTGAGGTCATCTGATTTGACCTTAGTCAAAATGGTGGTGGTCACAGGTTGTAAGGAGAAACCACATTTTCAGAGCTGCTGTGGTAATTTTAAACAGATACAAATAACAAGAGAGACATAGAGGCTGCTTAGAATATACATTTAAAACAGAATTACATCTGTGTGGTCAATCCATTCACATATTCTTTCATACATGAAGTAGACAGGAAAATTGCTTAGTGCTGCCAGCCACTAGGGGCCAGCTACCATGATGTCATGCCTCCAGCCACAGTGGGGAATGAGGGCTGGGAATAGAACAGCATCCTCGGGTCTGGCCAGTTTTGCTGGTTATTGCAGGACCTGCAGCTGTAAAGGTAGCAAAGACAGAATAGGAGTAAGAAAAGAAATAAGAGTGAGAAAACGAGCATTTACAGGTGGGGAAGGAGGGGGCTGCCCAGTGAAAGGAAAAGTGGATGGGCTTGAGATGCTGGTGGGACACAGGCAGTGTGGAGCATGACTGGGTAGAAGCTTTTCCATTTGCCTGTTTGCTGATAGAAATTAAAAAGCTTCCACTTTAGGTTGATGTTTAAGGGGTACATAGGCCATTTGTTAGTGCAAAGGCAAGTAGGGCTAGGAATCTGTAAGTAAGACAGAGGTTTTAGGGTCTGTAAAAGACATACCAGGGAGGAAATTAGACAGATAGTTAATGTTATCATTTATAGGCTGATGTGGGAGTGATTTCTTATTAATAAAGAAACTGCCTAGGCCCATTTGCATTTGATAGGCCAACCCTTAGGTGGGTGGAGAAAACAGAACAGAATTGTGGGAAAAAGAAGCTGAGTGAGTGAGTCGCCATGATGCTCCCACTCCAGACAGACGCAGGTTAAGATCCTCTCTGGTAAGCCAGCTCATGGGCTACACAGAATATTAGAAATGGGTTAGAACAATATGTAAGAGCTAGCCAATAAGAAACTGGACCTAGCCGGGCCAGGCAGTGTTTGAAAGAATACAGTTTCCGTGTAATTATTTCTGGGTATAAGCTAGCCATGCGGGCGGCCGGGTGCCGGGGACGCAGCCCTGCCGCTCCTATTTCAACAGATGGCGCCCAACGTGGGGCTAAATCCACTTAAAAACCTGAGAAGGCTTAAAAATAAGGGAAACAGAGTTTAACACAGATTTTTGCTGTTTTGTTGGTGACATGCTGTAGAGAGATTCCTGATTCAGCAACAGCAGCAGAGAAAAAAAGCTGCGTCATTTTAAAGCGCGGCTTCCTGGTGCTATGCTGCCAGCGTGAACTCTGGCTTTAAAGCATTTCAAGGCTTTTATGGGACTGGATGTTTCTGTTCCCACTTGGGATCGGAGGAGATTGCTCTGAGACCTGCCGATGGCTCAGCGTTCCCTGCCTACACCTGGGCAGATGGCGGAATCAGGCTTAGGCAGGCGGAAGAGCATGGCGGATTCCTGCTGCCATACAGAGACGCGTTTTCAGACTGCGCAGTGCTCTGCGTGTCAGATTTGGCTGTAACTTGGATAAAAAGAGTTTCTGTGCTGCACACTCAGTCTCAAAATTAAATTGCTGATTGCGGCTCCAATGTAAACTGCTGTTTGCCTGTAACTGTGCTCAGCTCAAAAGCACCAAATGACTCTGAGGCAGGAGCGGCTGCTCCTTGCTGAACTGTGCTGATCTCAGGCAGGAACTACCGTAATTACCTTAAAACCGTGCAGTTAAGGTTTAGACTGGGCAGGACACAGGCAGTACCGTATTACCTATACATGGTGCAACTTAAGTTTTTAAGAAATGCTTAACATTTTAAGAAATGCTCCTGGATAATAAAAAAAAAAATACAGATTCACAGTAAAACAGATTCAGACACCGTTGGATGAATGTACGTAGGCTTGGGGAAAAAAAGAGAATATAAAGAATAAAGTTAATGTCTTAAAAAGAAAAAGGGTAAAGTCTTTAAAGAGACAGAGTACAGAAGTACAGATAGTTATAGATTAAGAGAAATAAAGAAAAATAAGCCACGTAAAAATGAAAAATTCACAGAGAGTCTGGATTATGTACATTGTGTTTTCTTTAAAATTTTTGACTGTGAAGGAGCTAAGTACAAAGAGACATTTTATTATATGGGCTGCTAAGCTGAACCTGCACATATGTTCTAAAGGTATCTTGACTTCAAAATTTGGATCTAAGGATATGATGCTTTGGAGAGGGTCTTCTTTTGTTTCCACAGAGGATGTGACCCTATGGATTGCATCTATCCCGGTATGGTATGATAGACCACGCCCTCCTGAAAGGTTGCTGTGAACACCCTCAAAAAATTACTTCACTCAACTGCCAACCGAGATGAACCTGACACACAGGTTACACCCTAAATGATCTGATTAACAGTGCCCCCATTCAGCAGGAAGCAGTTTGGAGAGAAAAAACTACGCCCATGTTCCCAAATATTGTTTATAAATGTTCTTTTACATTTAAAGGGGGATATGATATAGATATGAATAATTTGCATTGGTATGGATTTTAAGGTCAATTTTGTTATATGTATATGTATTTTTGAACTTGATTAAGGTATTGTGATTATGTAGTTCACTTAAAATGTAATGTATAATTAGGAAATATAGGTTGTTAATGGATAATCATTGCTAATAGTTAAGCTTGTAGTCATGTTAGTTAGATTTTCTAGATATATAGAGATATATTTCAATTAGATAGGCATTCTTCATATCTTTCAAAGACTGCAGAATATGGCATTTAAAATATTTTAATAACTTAGGACTTTTCATGACAAGGAGACACGTCTGCTCCTGGCAGCACCAGCTACTTCAAGAGGAAGATGGGCATCGAAGAGGATCCTTATGGAGTTGGATAGTCATTTGGGCAAGAAACTGCTCTTGCCTGGACTGTTGCATAAACTGGACACAGAGAACCCTCAGAGAGAGGACTGCTGAACTTGCCTAAAGGTGAGATGGTCTTTCGGGGTTCCTGATTCATGAAAGAGTCTACAAGACATTCTACAGAACACAGCAGAAAGTGACTGAACTGTCTTTAAAATTTCCTGCTTCATGGAAATGTATCTGGATACCATGGGCCTGTAGGCCGAAGATGGATGCCCCAACGGTACAGAGGAACTTTGGGTGACTGTCCAGGCAGCGAGATGTCTCTGTCATTTCTAGAGTTTTCTTATTTCTTGTTTACTTAGATAATATTATATCCTTCTGGAGTCTTTGATGGAGTTGAAGAATAAATAGTTATAGTTTTCCTTAGTTATGATAAGAGATAAAATAGATATAAATATTGTAACTGTAATTCTTACTTGATAACTGTTTTGTTATATGTAATTTTACTATGCTAAAGTTAAAGCCTTTCTTTTTTGTTTAAACGGAAAAAGGGGAAATGATGTGGGAATGATTTCTTACTAATAAAGAAACTGCCTTGGCCCATTTTATTGGATAGAAAATTAGGTAGGCGGAGTATACAGAAGAGAATTCTGGGAGAAAGAAGGTTAGAGGAGGAGTCGCCATGATGCTCCCACTCCAGACAGATGCAGGTTAAGATCCTCTCTGGTAAGCCAGCTCATGGGCTACACAGAATATTAGAAATGGGTTAGAACAATATGTAAGAGCTAGCCAATAAGAAACTGGACCTAGCCGGGCCAGGCAGTGTTTGAAAGAATACAGTTTCCGTGTAATTATTTCTGGGTATAAACTAGCCATGCGGGCGGCCGGGTGCCGGGGATGCAGCCCTGCCGCTCCTTTTCTACAATAGGCGGGTCACCAGAGGCCTCAGTGCATCTCCTGTCGGGTGGCCTGAGGCTTCTAGGGGTGACAGACAGGTAGATGTGCCATGCAGAGGGAGCTGCTGTATAGAGTTTATTTAGTGGGTTATGGAGGGGGAAGGGAAAGAGAAAAGGCAGAAGGGGAGGAAGGGAAGGGAGAGAGGCAGAAGCTGTATCTTCAGAGAAAGGGAGTGGGGAGAGGGGAAATCCCCTTGCCTTGGTGGACAGAGGTGGTTGGGAGTGGTCAGGACTTATCTCTTAAAGGGATGGGGTGCCTACATGAAAGACCAGGCTAGCATATTATCAATTAATTTTTAATGAAATGTCAGTCACTAAAAAAAGCTAATATATAATTAAGTCATTAATGTGGCTACCACTATTATAGTAATAAAATATAATTCAAAAGCATACTCAAGCCTTGCCTAATGGATAGTAACTAATTATAGTGTCCAATTGCTTAGAAAAATAAACACTGTGATTCATGAATAAATGTTTGGGGCTTGTACGAGTCCCTGTTGATGATCTCTGGAATGCAGACCAGCAGCACAGATGCACTTATATTCTAACTTCACCTAATAATGACAAGGGCTCAGGTGGCCAGAGGTTGGAATTCCATTTATTTACTTTTGCTTTAGAAAGTAAGAAAATCTCAAAAGTAAAACATCCCAATCCATATTTCTTGGCTGACATGAAACATGAACAAATCTCAGATACACTGTGTGTGAAGTCAAACTTTAACCCTTACACATAAGTTTTGGTTACAGTTGTATAACTTTTTGGGCTAAAGAAGATAGTACATAAGACATTAAAAGATTCATGGGAAGCTTTTAAAGGTACAGTGAGACCATCTTGATTATAGTAGCAGCTGTGTGTTTAAATCTGCTCATCAGAACTCCAAGAAAAATGCACCATGAAATATGAATTTTGATCACTGTAAAGTATGCTTTAATACACATGACTAAAAAAAACATTCTTTATGCTCCATAGGACAAATTGTGATTATTATGTGACATAAAAGTCACATTGAAACACAAGACTTGAAAATTATTTCTTGAGGAAGGAAAATGATTCAACCTTTGAATCAACTTCTTTTGATAGACAGGCTTTTAATCTGCATGGCCAGAATGAAAAAGACAATTGCATGCTTCAAAAAGACCATTTTCACTGAGTATCTTGGTTCACACTGTTCATTGTGGAGGCCTGAAAATGTGAGCCTATTTCCACCTGGACCAAAGGTCAGAGAGCTGGAACTTACCTCCATCTCCTTCAGGGTTATTACTTTTCTACCTCCAACAAAGGTCCCACCTAGATTTAGACTGGAGATTTCTGTTCTCTCAAGGTTATTGTCAACAGGTGTGGCTAATTGTCAGACCTTGTACTTTAGGAATAGAGAAGTAGATCTGTTCCTACCTTAAACAAAAGTCTAAGGATCCAAGGAAGTTCTAGTTCTCTTACAGAGATGACTTTGGATTCTACCCAGGGAGTGGTTTGCCTACAGTTTTGGTCTAGGGTGTGAGCATGATTTGCTTTATTCTAGCAACAGAATGTTCAACTATGGATGTAGCCCATAACCTTCAATTGGTACATTCATTTCCTTGTACCATGTTAATGTAGTGTTTTTGTCTTACTCCTACCTTTTGGGGTCAGGGGTATTTTTAGCAGCTGGAAATTAAATGTGGGTGAATTCCAGTACTCAGTGAAATTCCCTCATGAAACTAAGCTATATGTTTCTCCATTTTATTTATTTATTTATTTATTTATTTATTTATTTATTTATTTATTTTTTGGTTTTTCAAGACAGGGTTTCTCTGTGGCTTTGGAGCCTGTCCTGGAACTAGCTCTTGTAGACCAGGCTGGTCTTGAACTCACAGAGATCCGCCTGCCTCTGCCTCCCGAGTGCTGGGATTAAAGGCATGCGCCACCACCGCCCGGCTGTTTCTCCATTTTATTATTTTCTTTTGTGTCTTTATATTCTTTACTAATATTTTTCTAAATCCCCACACCTCTACCCTGGCAGAGGTATTTTTGTAGAGTTGGTCCCCAACAGTCCTACGATGTTATTCCAGTCTTACTTTTTCTTATTGGTCATCAAAATTGTACATAAAGAGTGATTTGTCTTGTTAGGTACCAGACTTAGCAGGTGATTGTTACTAGTCTGGAAGAAACTTTCTCTAAAGAACTAAAATAACCCCCCGGGGTGGAGAGACTCACATTCAGGTCTCAGGATAACATAACCCCCCAAGAACTCATGAGAGACCATCCTTGCTGCAAATCACACGAGGTTTATTGACAGGAACCAGCACACTGGGGCCGAAAACTCATTTCCCACGCAGGGGTAGAGAAGTTTGACCCCAGTAGCTGGGAGAAAGGGTATTTAAGGGAAGAAACCATAACCCAAAGGGGGTAGAGAGGGCATCATTGGAAAATTTTGAAAATACCAGTGATAATCACAAGGGGGTAACTCCCTGTTTCTTAAGCTTGTTCTCAAGATTATAATCTAACTTTATGGTCAGCTAGTTCCTGGAACAGAGTCACTGAACAGGCTAATCTAGATTTTTGGCTCTATTCTTCCTGCTAGATTTTTGGCCCTACTCTTCCTGGTCCTCCATCTCCCCACTTCTTCTAGTACCTAGTTCTAATCATAGAACTAGATTTCAGTATCTTCATGACCTTGTAAAGTCCTATATTAGTGGCATAACATCAAAATCTGAAGAGCACTTATTTTTTTCTAATGAAGGTAATTAATTTATTTAATATACATAGACCTATAATCAGTAGCAGAAGCAAAATTAGGAATGGCCCCATAAGGGAAGATAACAGAGTAGTCATCCAAGGGATCTATTACACCAGCTTTCAAACCATCCTTGATGAACTTCTCTGTCTCTTTGTCTTTTGTCTATCCTTCCTCTAAGCTTACTCATGGAGTCTTTAATTACTCCTGACTGGTCCACATAGAAACAACATTCCTCTCTGAGAGAAGTGCATAATCCTCTGTCTTTTAAGAATAACAAATCTAATCCCCTTCTATTCTGTAAGACCACTTCTGAGAAGGAAGTCAATGACTCTTTGATTTTGGAAATAGATTGTTCCAGAGTCCTCAAATCTTCATCCATGACTATTCTTAATTCATTAAAGTACAGAGGGGCCTGTATTAGGGCAGCGCTACCTGTCCCAACACTGGCAGCTACCCTGAGGCCCAGGATTACTGCTAGGGTCAGAGAAATATGTTCTCACTGAAAGCAAGTTGGGTGCTTGTCAAACTCATCTTCAAGCATGTTAGCTGGGTGATAAAAGACCCTAGGTACCAGTTGTACTGTAAGACTTTAAGACAATTCTGAAGCCATTTCTGACAACTCTGAATCTTCTCAGCCTCCATGCCGCAGTGCTTCCCCTCCTCCCTTGGGAACCAAGGACCTAACAGCTACACATGCACGTACTCAGTTCCTGAAAAATTACCCATATATGTATGTTTTGATTTGGTTCCCTGGGAAAAGGGGTCAAAATGACCTCTTACCTCATCTGATCTGGAAACAGCTCTCCAGACAATTATTGGTAATAGCCCTTTTGAATAAGTCAAAGAACAACCCCCCCCTTGCTTCTGTGGCCTTCTCCTTTAAAAGTAGTCTGTGTCAGCTATTGGAGGTCTCTCGGCTTCCCGAATGCTGAGGGACCCTGTCATGATAGAATTACCATGTACCAAAGCAATACCAAAAAGTAGATGGACACACTCAAAATTCTGCATTTCCATGTCTGATGTCAAAGTGCTTTTCAGATCTCCACCTCTGTACAGTGGTCTTGCTTGCAAGACACTTCTTTCTCTTGAGCTGGTTCTAATCCCTGCTAGGAGCTATTTTAGCAAGTATCCCATGACTCTAGTATCTCTAGTGTCTTGGGGGTCTCCAAGGCAATCCAGGAATCAATTTTACACTTTCAAGCAATGGTCTCATTAGGCCTCCATGCAGGAATATTTCTGCATAAACCTGTTCTTTGTGGCTTTCCTTGGTTGAAGCAGAAGATTCCATAACTCCTTCCTTCTATCCTTGGCTTTAAAGCTGGAACCACATGAATGAATCTGCCAAGTTCTACTGCCTACTGGGGCTGGAACATGCCCCCCCCCCCTATTCAATTACATCTCTACCAGATTTTAGTTTTTTATGGTTAACTTCATGCCTAAGCTTGGCTATCCTGGAAATTGTTTTGCAGACTAGACTGGTCCGGAAATCAGAGATTTGTCTGCTTTGGCTTTTCAAGTGCTGGAATTAAAGAAGTGTGCCACCACCACAGGGCTCACGTCACAATTTTCATTGGGCACTGTCTTAGTTCAGGTTACTTTTGCTGTGATGAAATATCATAATAAAAAGCAAGTTGGGGAGAAAAGGGTTTATTTCACTTACAGTTCCATATAGCAGTTTATCATTGCATGCAGTGAAGGCAGAAAAACATGCAAAATTGGAACCTAGAGGTGGAATTGTGGTGAACCAATAAGTGTTATACAGTAAGTAAACGGTTGACAGATCAATTAGACCAATTCATGGGAGTATGGACACTCCATGTGGGAAATCCTATTTCAGAGCTTCAGGAACACTAGTTTTTTTTTTTTTTTTTGGATATGTCACTAACATTTCTATAGAAAACTAGTGGAATCATGATGTTTCTTCCTTCTATAATGTCCTAGCAGTTTATAAACCTGACTTTTCCTGTAAGGGCAAGGAGATACCTTCCCTGCACTGTGAAGCCCTGTTGTGAAAGCATTCACTCAGTCAAACTTTTGCTTTCTTAGTCAAATATACATAATACAATTATCTTTATTGACAGGACTCATTGATAAGAAAGGAGACTCAAGCAGGGGGAGTCTATCAGCAGACCATTTGCTCTAAACAAATAAACTACTAATATTTTGTATTTACCCTTCACCTTGTTTTCAATTAACATAAGATGAAATTAACTATTTATGCCTTACCCCTGGAGATACAAGAAAAAGACTTGAGTCACCAAATCAGCCTTAGAGAAATCAATTTTCACTTGGGTACTGACAGGCACCCTGCTGGAGTTGAAAGCAAAATCTCCAAAGAGACTTCTTTTGACTCAGCCAGCTAGACACTGATGAAAATCAGGAAACTTGCCTCCCACCCAGACCAGTGGGTTGCTATGACTACCAAAGCTGTGTTCCCAACTGCCAGGGAAAGAAGCGGAAATGCTTAGAGAACACAATAGCACTGCTGCATTTTTCTGCAATTAATCATAAACTTGTAGTTACACTTAAGAAGTGTAGCTAGTGCACAAATGTATCTTCTTAAAATTCTGTAATGATTTATAGTCCCATTCTTTTTTATAAGTCATTTTTATTAAGATTTTTAAAAATACAATCTTTTCTCAATTTGAATAGATATCCCTGTTTTCAATCCCTGCCCTTCTCCCACCTCCCTCCTCCCTCACCCATCCACTCCTCAGAAAAGGTAAGGCTTCCTATGGGGAGTCAACAAAATCTGACACTTCATTTTGAGGCAAGACAAAGACACTCCCTCTATATCTAGGATGAGCAAGTATCCCTCCAAAGAGAATGTGTCCAAGATGCCAGTTCAACCATAAGGAATAACTGCCAGTGGCCCTACAGACAGTCCAAGCCCTACAACTGCACCCCACATTCAGTGGGTCTACTTTTTTCCAGTACAGCCCTCCCCCCCTTCATCAGTTTAGAGTCAGTGAGCTCACACTAGCTCAGATCAGCTGATTCTGTGAGTATCACCATCATAATCTTGACCCCTTTGCTCATATTATCACTCCTCTCTGTTTTGGACAGATCTCTGGTGGCTCTGCCTAGTGCTTGCATGTAGATCTCTGTTTCTACTCCATCAATTGTTGGATGAAGGTTTTATGATGACAGTTAAGGTAGTTATCAATACGATAGTAGGGGATGACCAGTTTAGGCATTTTCCCCACTGTTGCTTAGTCTATGCTGGGGTCATCCTTGTGGATTCCTGGGAATTTCTCTAGTGCCATGTTTCTAGCTAGTCCTTTGATGCCTCCCTCAATCAAAATATCTCTTTTATTCTTCTCCCTCTCTGTCTTTCTCCCTTCCTGAGCATCCCATTTCCTTATGTTATCCTCCTACCTCTGCTTCTCCCCTCCCCATCCCCTTCTCCTCTCTCTTCTCCTCCCATACTCTCAATTTTCCAGGAGATATTGTCTGTTTCCCTTCCTCAGCGGGATCCATGTATGTATCTCTTAGGGGTCTCCTTGTTACCTAGATTCTCTGGAATCATAGACAACAAGTTGGTTTTCTTTTGCTTTACATCTAATATCCACTTATGAGTGAGTACATACCATGTTTCTATATCTGGGTCTACATTACCTCACTCAGGATGTTTTTTATCTGGTTTCATTCATTTGCAAGCAAATTTCAAGAGGTCATTGATTTTTACCACTGAGTAGGGCTCCATTGTTAAATGTTCTGCCTATATTGGCAGTTTGTCAGTCACTTTCTTCTGTGTTCTGCAAAATGTCTGACAGACTCTTTAATGAAGCAGGAACCCACAAAGACTATCTCATATTTAGGGAAGTTTAGCAGTCATTTCTCTGTGGGTCCTGCATGTCCAGTTCATACAGCATATTATCTAGCAGTCCAGGTAAGAACAGTTTCTTGCCGAAATGGCTAAAAAATGATAAAGAGACTCTTCGATACCCACCATCCTCTTGAAGTACATTGGTGCTGCCAAGAGCAGATGTGTCTCAGTGTTATGAAAAGTTCTAAATTCTTAATACATTTTAAATGCCATATTCTGTTAGTCTCTGAAAAACTTGAAGAATATCTATCCTTCTGAAATATATCTCTGTACATCTAGAAAACCTAACATGACTACAAGCTTGACTATTATAGATGACTATCTATTAACCTTTATTTCTTAATTATACATTGCATTTTAAAATGAGCTGCACAACACAATACCTTAATTAAGAGCAGAAATATACATATGTAACAAAATTGACCTTAAACTTTTAACAATTGAGATTCATACAATGCAGAGTTTTCATCTCTATTTCATATCCCCCTTTAAATGTAAACACAAGTTTATAAAGAATATTTGGGAATTTAGGTGTAGTTCTCCCCAAACTGCTTTTTGTCAGGCAAAGTAATTTTAGGGGGTCCAAGGAGACATTTCGGTGGTCTTGTTCCATCAAACCACATTGGTCTGAAGGAGTTCACAGGTTCTTACCCTCTGTGGAAACAAAAGCAGAACCTCTTTTCTAAAGCAACATATTCTTAGAACCAAATTTTGAAGTCAAGATACGTTTTT
>NW_026068102.1:3407770-3440707 GCF_014885135.2 Alexandromys fortis
CCCTCTCCTATCCAAAGAGCAGTCATGGTTCCCTGCCCTGTGGAAAGTCCAAGGTCCTCCCCCCTACGTCCATGTCTAGGAAGGTGAACGTCCAAACTGGCTAGGCTCCCACCAAGCCAGAACATGAAGTAGGATCAAAACCCCTTGTCATTGACCTTGGCTTCTCATCAGTCCTCATTGTTCGCCGTGATCAGAGAGTCCGGTTTTATCCCATGCTGTTTCAGTCACAGTCCAGCTGGCTTTGGTGAGCTCCCAATAGATCAGCCCCATTGTCTCAGTGGGTGGGTGCACCCCCCGTGGTCCTGGGCGATCTGGCTGCGACATCTGTCACCCCATTGATCGCCAGGGTTGATTCGGCTGATCTGGCTGGCTAGGCGGGTGTCCCCTTCCTCCCTCACCGCTCCATGTGCGTCCCTCCCGAAGCTGCGCGCTAGGTCGAAGAGGACGACCTTCCCGGAATAGAGGAGGACCGGTCTTCGGTCAAGGGTATACGAGTAGCTGCGCTCCCCTGCTAGAACCTCCAAACAAGCTCTCAAGGTTCATTGCTTCTTAGATCCATGCATATTGCCCCAGCTCTAGGGTCATAGTGGATCTGTGTCACCATTAAGCAATTTGTAACACTCTGCTCACGAACCCCATTTAAATGTTCTGTAGCCAGACCTCCTGAAAGAGTCAGAGCCATTTGTACTGGCGAATCAGTAAGCTGGCATTTTAAAGGAAACCATGCAGTTTTTACTGTACCTCTTTTAAAGGAGCTGCAGTGTCCCTGCTCAATGCCAGCAAACAGAACCCATCTGAAAAAAAAATGTAGCTATTGAGAAATTATGCTAAACTCTTTTTGTGTGTGTGTGTGTGTAGAATTCTCTTTCAAGCTTTCTCAGCTTTTTACGTGGATATAGTTGGCCATATTTGCACCAATTTGTTTGTAGATGCTCCTCATTTGTTCCCAGCCACCCAGACTCCAAATAATCACAGAAACTGTGCTAATTAAAGCACTGCTTGGCCTATTAGCTTATGCATATTCTTAGCTAGCTCTTACATCTTAATTTCACCCATCTCTATTAATCTGTTCATTACCACAAGGTTTTGGCCTACCAGCATGTTTACAGCATCTGTCTCTTCCAGGAATTACATGGCATCTCTCTGAGTCTATCTCTTTCCTCCCAACATTCAATTTAGTTTTCTCACCTAGCTCTATTCTGCCCTATCAAGGAAAAGCTGCCAAAGCAGCTTCTTTATTCATTAACCAATAAAAGCAACACATACAGAAGAGAATCCCACATCAGTAGAGGATTATTGTTTTGGCTATTCTGAATTTTTTGTTTTTCCATATGACTTGAGTATTGTTCTTTCAAGATCTGTGAATAGTTGTGTTGGGATTTTTGTGGGGATTGCATTGAATCTGTAAATTGCTTTTGGTAGGATTATCATTTTTACTATGTTGACCTATAAAAGAGCATGAAAGAGCTTTCCATTTTCTGATATCTTCTGCAATTTCTATCTTCAAAGACTTAAATCTCTTGCTGTATACTAACTTCTTTGGTTAGTGTTACTCCAAGATAATTTATGTTATTTATGGCTATTGTAAATAGTGATGTTTCTCTGATTTCTTTCTCAGCCCCTTTATCATTTGATTATAGGAGGGCTACTAATTTTTTTTTCTTTTTTAAGTTGACCTTGTATTCTGCCACATCACTGAAGGTGAAGGTGTTTATCATCTGTAGAAGTTCTCTTGTAGAATTTTTGGAGTAACTTATGTTTACTACCATATCATCTGCAAATAGCAAAAGGTTGACTTCTTCCTTTCCAATTTGTATCTCTTTTTGTTGTCTTATTGCTCTAGTTAGAACTTAAAGTACTATGCTGAATAGATATGGAGAGAGTGGACAGCCTTGTCTTGTTCCTGATTTTAGTGTAATCGGTTTGAGATTCTCTCCATTTAATTTGATGTTGGCTTTTGACTTGCTGTATATTGCCTATATTATGTTTAGATATGTTCCTTGTATCCACGATCCCTCCAAGACATTTATCATAAAAGGGTGTTTAGTTTTGTCAAATGCTTTTTCATCAACTAATAAGATGATCATCTGCTTTTTTTTCTTTCAGCTTATGGTGGATTACATTAAACTCCATTCTTAATTTTTCTTCCTGATATCTGCCCAGAAGCTTCATAGCCATGACCCCACTGAGAGGCAAAATGCCTCCTTGCCAAGTTCAACTGGTTTTTGTAATTCTGTGAAATGCATGCTTGTTAACTATCCATATGAAAACTAGGAACCATATTGGATTGGTAGAACAGTGAGAGAAAAACAAACATCCAGAGAGCATTAGAGCATTAGAGAGGACATAAAAAGAGTAAAGAACATGTAGAGGTCACATGCTTGAGTTAATTTATTTTGTTTTTACTATGATCCTATTAATCAGATTTTTAATTGATATAGCAATCCTTCTGAACCCTGAGAGGTTCATAAATCTCAATACAGAGCTGATATAGAGGCCACAGAGTGGTGCTGCTTACTGGCTTGGTTATAGTTTTAAAGATTTAGACCATTATTATTATGGCATGGATTGTAGTCGAATGAAGGCAGGTTCTGGAGAAGTAGCTGAGAGATACATCCTGATGTATAGACAGACAGACAAACAGAGAGAGAGACAGAGACATAGACAGAGACAGAGAGTGAGAGGAGAGAGAAAGGGGATGTAAGAACAAAAGATAAGCTGCGCCAAATATTAAGAATTGACTTTTAAGTTATGTAGTTTATAGGATAATAGAAGAAAGCCTGGTATATCCCCTATAAGAGACAGATATAGAATGTAGTGGTTCATCCTTGGCTGATGAGTTGATTGTGAGAGTTTAGATTTAATTAGAGGTAAACATTAGCCATTAGAAGCAATTCTTTCACTTTGCATGCATAATACTGTAAAGGCCAATGCTACCAACTGGGCACACTCTTCCACCTGCAGGTGTGCCTAGTTAGAAAACTTCCTTTGTTGCTTGCTATACTGTTTATTTTTCTAATATCACAGCTACAAATCAAGTAGGTAATGATTACCAGTGGGGAAGTTGAGGTATAAAAGGGAAGGAAATAAAAGAGCAAACTGTCAATTATTATTAGTAGTAAAAATTTAAGGAAACAAATGATTATAAAATTGTTCATGTACACTATTGAAACTGTATAAACAAAAATGGCTCAGGTTATTTGGACCCACTTGTTTGAAACAGGTGATCAGACTTTCATTCATTTGGCTTACTTCCCACACCCACCCAGGTCATTGGATCATTTAAGAGCAAGGCTCTCAGCAAGTCTTATTCAAACCACCATAGACACATTCTGCTTATTATCATCTCACTTATCTCAAGTATGATAATCAATACTTCAATTAACAGGCAGTTGTTGAGACCTCCTTCCTCCATTTTGTAATAGACACCTAAAGTCTTACACTTTGGTTTTCTTGGAGAATTCCCAATTTAGCTCTTGGACAGGGACATCAGGTGTCTCACTCTGCATTCTACCTCTTTGGGCCAAAAACAAATATGCCAATAGACATATAATCAAAACAGTAAAAGTGTTTTTTTTTGCGACATGTTTTAAAAGACATGATCTATTTATGAGAGTTACCAAGCAGGTTCAATATTTCTGGAGAGTACTTTGGAGAGCAATGTCCCAATAAAGAAAAAGTCAGAGCCTGGAGTTGGGGAATACATCCTGCCTTATTCGGAAAACATAATCCTACTGATCTTAGGCTACATTTAAAAGAGGAAACACGCCAGTATTTTAAACATAGTTTTATGATTCTGTGTTTTCATAAAAAAGACTACTAATGTAGGTAAGCTTCATGTGAAAATAATCTAAAAAGTACAAAATTTTGATTTATAAAATTTAGCAATCAAGTAGAAACTGAAAAAAAGATATTATATCAAGTTAGCATTATTCTTCACTCAGTGTTATTTAGGGATTTGTGACAGACACCAAATGATTAGTTCAGAACATAGTATCCTACTGTTTTGGTTAAATTAAATATTTACAAAAACTACAATTTTTGGTACTCTTGGTCAGGTTTTTACTTAAATTACTATATCTAGATACTAATGACCTCAGTTAGTTTTGTTCTATTGAGGGAGAAAGATTTCTAAAATTTAGTGCTGGCTAAAAACATGTTTAACAATTTATAAAGAATATTATTCATTTGGCATAGGAGACATCTTCCTAAATAGAACACCAGTAACTCAGACACGAAGATTGACAATTAATAAATCGGACCTCCTGAAACTTAAAATCTTCTGTAAGACAAAAAACTGCAGCCTACAAAATGGGAAAAGATCTTTACCAACCCCACCTCCAACAGAGGGCTGATCTCCAAAATATATAGAGAACTCAAGAAAATAGACATCATAAAATGAAAAATTGAAAGTGGGATACAGCATTTCAGCAGAAGAATTTCAAATGACATAGAAAACTTGAATAAATTTATACCATCCTTAGACATCAGAGAAATGCAAATAAAAACAACCCCCAAATCCCATCTTACACCTGTCAGAATGGCTAAGATCAAAACCACAGTGATACAAATGACAGTTTAGGCCAAAGAGGATGCGGAGCAATAGGAACACTCCATTGCTGGTGGGATTACAAATTTGTACAACCACTTTAGAAAATGATGGCAGTTTCTCAGAAAATTGAGAATCAATGTACCTGAAGACCCAGTTATATCTACCACTAGGCATATATTCAAATAATGCTCCATCATAACCCAAAAACCGCTTGCTGAACTATGTTCACATTAGCTTTCCTCATAATAGCCATAATCTGGAAACAACCTAGATGCCCCTCAACCAAAGAATGGATAAATAAATATGGTGCATTTATACAATAGAATATTACTCAGCTGTTAAAAACAATGGCAACATGAAATTTGAAGGCAAATGGATGGATCTAGAAAAAAAATCATCTCAGTAAGTAACTCAGACTAAGAAAGACAGAAATGATATATACTCTCTCATAAGTAAATATTAGCTGCACACTACAATCCACAGACCATGTGTTACAAGGATTGGGGGTTGGTGAGGATGGGAAGTTGAAGGATCAGGTTAGGGTGTGGATGGAGGGGGAGGGCAGTGAAAGAGATGACTAAAGATTGGTAAAGGTATTTTGTAGTCAGGTAGAAACCTGATACAAGTTAAACTCCCAATGATTCTACAAGGATGACCCTAGCTAAGACTCCTAACAATAGTGGATACATAGCCTGAGCTGGCCTTCTCATGTGATCACACTGGTTAATACCCCAATTGTCATCATTAAGACTTCAACCATTTTATGATGGAAAGATATGCAGAAACCCAAAGGTAAATACTAGCTCAAGGTCAGTAAAATTTTCTGAAATGAGGGAAGGATTGTAGAAGCCAGAGGAATGAAGGACATCACAGGGGAAACAGACAGAAAAAACTAACCTGACTCATAGTAACTCACAGTATCTGAACCAACAACCAGGGAACCTGCATGTGACCTAGAGTCTCTACATATATGTCACTTTTATGTAGCTTGATCTACTTGTGGAACTCCTAACAGTGAGCATAGATATTGTTCCTAATGCCTTGGCTGGCCCTTGGGAACCTATTCATCATACTGGATAGCCTTGACCAGACTTAATAAAAGAGGTGGTAATGTGGTATTTCCACACTGTATGCTGTGAATATTATTGGTTAATAAAGTAACTGCTTTGGGCCTATAGAAGAACTATAAGAGAATTTAGTTAGGTGGGGAAAACTAAATGGAATGCTGGCAGGAAGAAGGTAGAGTCAGGAGAAGCCATGGAGCTGCTACCAGAGACACACATGCTTAAACTTTACTGGTAGGCCAGGACCTTGTGGTGATGAACGAATTAATGGAGATAGGTTAAATTAAGATGTAAAAGTTAGCCAATAGGAAGCTAGAACTAATGGGCCAAGCAGTGATTTAAATAATAAAATTTCTTTGTAATTATTTTGGGCTTGAACTGCCAAGCAGTTGGAAAAGAACAAGCAGCCTTCTCCAACAGGGAGATGCTTAGCCTTACAGTAGCTTGATATGCCATGCTTTGATGATACTCATGGGAGATATGTCCTTTTATGAACAGAAACATAGTGGGGAGTGGATTGAGGAGTAGACTAAGGGAAACAGATGGGAGGAGGGAATGGGAGAAGAGTGAGAGAAAACTGTCATAAGAATGTAAAATAAATTAATTAATTAAAAAGAATATGCTTAATTATCAAAACAATTTAATTTGCAGGAAGTCTTGGAATGAAGTATAGCCTGACAAATGTGCTCTTATAAAACCACTTGAACAGACCTAGAGAGCCAGAGGTCTTTTTGTCCCCTAATACCTAAGAGTAGACTTTATCCTTATGTCTCAAAGGATAGTGTAGCCCTTGAGAAGAAGAGGGAAAGCAAAATCCACTCTGAAATTTATAAAATCATCCTGTAAAACTTTCCATCTGAGTGCATGGACTTTCCTTATGTCTAGTCTACACAATTTGTATTAAGCTTTAGGAACATTTATATTACAGTTTAATTTTTAGTTCCAAAAATGCTTTAGACAAATATTCTTACTACAGGTACATATCATTTTTTAAACTATTTCATTGCAAGCCACTTATTGCCCATATGAGATGAATATAACCTTAGTGGTAATGGTTGTTAACGAAAAATTAAAAATGCTGCAGGATCCCTGGTGGCAGTAGGCAGCAGAAATGCTGTAGGTCCCAAAGTAGTAGTAGCAGGCCATGTGGCCACAGGCAGCAGGCCCTGAGTGCAGTCAGTCCCAGGCAGAGATGGCTGCCGGTTCCCGAGTGGCGGCTGGTCCCAGGCAGGGAGATACGTGGTGGGCAGACAACAGACAGAGACATACATGAATAGGCACGCCATGCCAAGTAAAGTTGAACATTTATTAGGTGGGTTATTGAGAAGAAGGAAAAAGGGGAGAAGAGGAGAGAGAGAGAGAGAGAGCGAGAGCGAGAGCGAGAGCGAGAGCGAGAGCGAGAGCGAGAGNAGAGAGAGAGAGAGAGAGAGAGAGAGAGAGAGAGAGAGAGAGAGAGAGAGAAAGGAAACAGAGAAGAGAGAGGCAGAAGCATGGGAAGGGGAGAAGTGGGGAGAGAGGCAGAAGAGAAGCTGCCTCTCTTAAAGGAGGATGGAAAAAAGAGAGAGCTTAGGCTGGAAGCTGAAGATCAACCTGCCTCAGCGGATGGGGGAGGGAGTGAGTGCGGCTTGTCTCTTAAAGAGACCAAAAAATCATTACAATGGTGATCTTTATATAAAGGTCAATTCTTATTTCTTTTTACACACAGTTATTACAGAAAATAAAACAACTATTTTTGCTCTTAGACCTTAAGAAAATAGATGAATGGCATAGTTGCTTTCTGATTTTCTTTGTTCCACTTGTTTTCAAACAAGTACATTGCAGAACATTATGTTTCTAGTTATTTTTAAAAGTAATATAGTAAATCAACATACATCCATATTTCTTTCCTGGGTAATGTTTCATTCACTCAGACTCTTCATCTGAGACAATACATTCACTAAATTTGCTCAATAAATTTGGAGGAAGAAAACATTGCTTATTTTATAACTGGCTTGAATGAAAATAGATATTTAAAAATAATTTATTTATAATGTTGTTGTAGTGATGATATTCTAATGACATAGATTAATGACATAAATTAATAATTGTGTAATAGTTACATTCCAGCAGGAAAAATAGACAAGTTTTGTATGAATTTTAAATTTTTGATTTTTTTTGTTATTTAATAGTTCTAATATCAGACACAAAAAGCAATCCAAGAGCCCCATCACTGCTATAACAGATCCTAGGCATGCATAACCAGAATGGGGAGTGAAATGATAAAATTGACAAATCTGAACAATTTCCAGTAAGATTTACAGATGGTCATCTTCAAAAATACCACAATGGGACTGATGACACCAAAGAACCCAATACTCTAATCTAATCTAATTTAGGTAAATTGCTGTGTAAATAAAATGTTATGTCTAGAGGCATTAAGATGATGTCATTAACAGAAGATGTTCAGTTTTCCTTAATTAACTTTGAAGGTATAATGCATGCAGTTACTTTAGGATTGTTTATAATATAAATTGCCGCATTTCATGAAATACAGTGCTGTCTCTAAATTCATGAATGATAATACTGTAGCACTCCAGCATAGATAACTGTGCAAATTAATGAAGCATATCTGGGCATGAATCCAGTAATAATTTTGGGTGAATGCTTATTTGAGAATAAAATATGTATAGAGAAGTAGGTGGCTATAAGCAACTGATCCAGGTTACACAGAACATTCTTGCTTATTTCTACTCACTTCTAATTTACATCAGCTACGTATACTTGAGAGAATAGGAAGACATCAAGGGGCAAGCTAATGTTGATAGAAATCATTTTTTAAGTAATAGACTTCTTTTTGAATTACTCAAGCTTTCTAGAGAGTCTTTGTTAATTAATCCTCCACATTTAATAGTGATATTTTAGATGCTTACCTCATACTTCTTAGCAGACCACAGCACAGTGTTTGCATTTAAAATTCTATGAAATTATGTGTACTAGTTACACTTCTGTTTCTGTGATAAAATACCATGATCAAGGCAATTCAAAGAAGAAAAAGCTTATGCAGGCTTGTAGTAATTTTCAAAGTGATAAGACTCCATCATGGTGAGGAGTCATTGGTGCAAGTGGCAGGGCAAATAGCAAGAATAAGAAGTAGAGAAGTCACATCTCAACTTCAAGCAGGAAGCTTGTAAGAGAGAAGGGACTGGAAGAAAGGTGAGCCTATATACTCTGAATGACAGCATCAAGTGGCAAACACTTTTTTCAGATTTAAGAGGCTGCATCTCTTAAATCTCCCCTAAAAGAAGCAACAACCAAGTGTTCAATGCATAAGTCTATAGGGACATTTTTTTATGTAAACCACTGTACTATCCATGTGAATATCTTTATTTTGTGATAGGAATGGTAGTAAGAAATTGGGCAATGTTAAGTAACTTTTTATGATATTCCTTATTTCCTGGCTTGAAATCCTGACTGGATGTCAATGTTTTCCATGGGAACATACAAATATAAAAGAATAGGTTGATTATTAGAATCTTTGTGTTCCATTTGCCAATCAGAAATAGAAACAAATGGAAGTTCTGTAAGTGGCTGATGGTGAGAACTACAGAAAGGAAGTTTGGTGTACAGAAGTCAGCTAGATAGACTGGCATGTGATCTTTAAACATGGACTTAAAATTAACCTCTTTATTCATAGCTGCAATATGCTCAAATCATTACAAAGACACAAATCTTTCCCTGATGCATTATAATTATTCTTGGGACTCCTTTGGAATCATGTGAGCAGAAGTGTTTTGCTTGTTGTAAAGATCTGTGTACTTATGAGGTATGGCTGTTGTAGTGGAAGTTCCCTGAGGGCTTAAACTTTTCATAAACCTCTTCCAGCTGCTGACTCAATCCCCAAACATCCATTCTGTGGCTCGCTTGCCTTTTTTGTTCTAATTACATATGAGAGGAAGCCTCCATTAGGAATTAACGAGCTTTTCTACCTTAATTTACCATCTGCTTCACCCTTTCTCCCTCTTTAACAAATGGAGGTGTGTGTCTCAGCCTCGAGACCTTATGTTGGTAGTAGACAGGCAGATGGGAGTGATTTAGATGAGAAGGATTCTTTTATATGATACCTAGGTCATATCCAGACTTGGTGTTGCTGGTTTTAGAAACCAGATGGTAAGTGGAAATCCCCTGTTTGGAGTCCCTTCTTTGGACCCCATTGGCGTTCATTCTTTCAAGGATGCAGTTATTAATTAATTGTGTCTGTTATGTGACAGTGTCAGTGTTCTCTGTTAGGGAAATAAAATTAAAAAAATCAGAAAAGTGCTCTTTTCCTTGAACTGCTCACAGTCTAGCACAAATTCAAGTAGTCCAATAATTAAAATGGCTTGATGTGTCATGTAGTGATACAACATTTGGCCTGCTCTTAAATGTGAAGAATATTTGAACAGTGGAGGTACTCTCAGAACTTGGGGTTTTTAAACATAGGACTATGTTTTGTGAGGGATTAATTTCTACTATCAAAATAAATTATTTGCAGACAAGTGTTGGCCTGACATATCCAATTCTGTATCTTTCTTTTCTGTATAAGCTGTGCACAGGTGAATATTTACCAAAAACACAGATGTAGTATTAGAGGTTTTCTGATTATCTCTCATCCATTTGTCTGTCTATCATCTATTTATTTTTACCATCTATATATGGAGAGAGAGAGAGAGAGAGAGAGAGAGAGAGAGAGAGAGAGAGAGAGAAAGAATAATATACTAATCTCTTCAGTAGTATCTATTTATAGTGACTACATGCTCTTTGCTTGTCATGTGGTATTGGTCCTGAAAATCAAGATAAACAAAAACAAAAGGACAGCTACACAGGCTAATCCATAACCATGAATGACATGACATCTCTACTTCAACCTCTTCCTCCCCCCTTCCCTCATATTAGAATCTTACCCCTTTGGGTGGTATGCTACATATTTTCAAGACAAACAATTAAAAGAAATACAAAAATTTCATACTCACTGTAGTTGGAACTGTGTTTTTATTTCTTTCTCTGTTTGTTAAACAGAAGCTCTGTTGATTCTGTACTAGCACAATTAAAAGCTGTTTTCCCAAAACAGCCTCAGTGTCCCAACTTTTTGTTTAGAATCCACAAGAGTTGACCATAGAAGACAATGAATTTTGCACATAATAACTAAGTACAAAAAACTGTACAAATGTGTGAGTACAAGTCTTATGCAAAGTATTACTAAGGAATAGTGTATACTATTACCTGAGCCAAGAAGTGCTTTGTCCAAAGGGAACAAATAACATGCAATATATTGATTAATTTTATTCTTGGAAACCAGAAAAAAAAGCATCTTATAAGATAGTCCCCTTGAAAATTGTAGGAGCTATTTGGTGGAGCAGTAGACAGGACCAAAACACTGTTTAGCAAGTACAGAGGCAGAGAACAAATATTCCATATTTATGTTCCCCTTTCCTCCTTGTGAGGACTTCTGTGTTATGGTTCATTATTCAGATCATTGTCCATTGATCAATGTTTTGGTAAATAAGTGTCAAGCAGAGTTTTCTTAGTCTTTTCCTACTGGTGTAATAAAATATCCATTATCTCTTTTATAAAGAAAAAGAATATCTGGCTCATGAGTTTGGTAACTGAAAATTCCCTGAATCATGCAGAGACATTGTAGTAAGGTTACCCTTGACTGTATTGCGTCTTTTTGAAACTGTAGAAAAGGAGAGAACAATGTGCAGATGGAGGCACATTGTGAGATTGGTATCAGGAGAATTGGAAGGAGAAATTTGTTTAGTGTTTTCAAAGGAAGCATTTCTCATGGAAACCAGATTGCTAGTAATCCAATCCTCTTCTGAATGTTAGCATTAATCCAGTCACGAGTATTACTAGGTGTTAAGCACCTCCTAGTATACTGCACTTATTAAGGCATCTGTCACCTCAGTCCTTCTGTACTAGGGGACTAAGGTTCTAGTCAATGTGAGTAAACAAACTATTGAAAACTTTAGTACAAAAGATTACCACCAATGAAGATCAGGCAACTCAGTTGAATGAGGTTACAGATTCATACCCTGAAGAAAGCCATGATATACACATACAAGTGTATTTAGCATGTAAGTGTATGCATTTGTTTTTATGAGTGTATGTATTCAATGTTCACATGTATATACATATATATATATATACATTTACACCTTTGCTGGAAAAAGTAGGTTTTTAGTCCTGGGGATAAAACCTAAGACCATGCAGTTGTTACATAAGTCGTCTAACTCTGAGCTACACCATAAGTCACAGCAAGCAAGTTTTGTATAACTGTTTTTTTTTTATATAAGAGGACATGATTGAAGAGATATTGGAACTAAATACTTTGATAAAAATTTTGTGGTTTATCAAAGGTTTAGCTCTTTGTCATGCCTCTTAAACTTTCAATATCCCTTGATTATGGAAAGTGAAAAAAAGTGTAATAAGTTTCAGCTGTCCATATCTTTCAACACTAGCCAATTCATGACTAAGTAATCTCATTTCATTTTTTCCTCTATCCAAATTGCTCATTCTTTTTGTTTCAAAATATATTCCTCAAACGATATTTTTATATACTAGGTTTCTATTGGGCAATGGATATGCAGAATTAAATGTTAAAGCATGCTGTTCCTAATCACAAAGTGTGTATATTTGATAGTCTTCTCAGTTAATCATAAATTATTTTGATGAAGATGTCATTAGGAACATAAGAAAATTATTCTGTATAACTTAAAAACCACGGTTTGTGTGAACTGGAATAACATAATGCTTGCAAGATGTGTTACAAAGTCAGGCCAAGTCCAATAATAGTCACACCAAGCAGTCTCTGACATGTTAATGAACTAACCACAAAATGGTCGGGTATATTGATGAATCAACTATGAGCTATGAGTCCAGATAGTACAAGTTAACTCCCACAGGCATAGTACAAAAACTGAAACTTTGGAGGCTGTCTCAGGAGCACGTTGTCAGGCACTCAAGATATGATCTCTTAAGTCTGTGCTAATCACCATCAGGAAAAAGACTTTGGGATTGGTCACTATGTGACTCTGACTTTTATGACCATGAAGTTTTTATTTTTTTTACTTATTTTTTTTACTTTGTCTTACTGTATTTATTTATTTATTTATTTATTTATTTATTTATTTATTTATTTAAGATTTCTGCCTCCTCCCTGCCACCGCCTCCCATTTCCCTCCCCCTCCCCCATCAAGTCCCCCTCCCTCGTCAGCCCGAAGAGCAATCAGGGTTCTGCCCTGTGGGAAGTCCAAGGACCACCCACTTCCATCCAGGTCTAGTAAGGTGAGTATCCAAACTGCCTAGGCTCCCACAAAGCCAGTACGTGCAGTAGGATCAAAAATCCCATTGCCATGGTTCTTGAGTTCTCACTAGTCCTCATTGTCTGCTATGTTCAGTGAGTCCAGTTTTATCCCAGGCTTTTTTAGACCCAGGCCAGCTGGCCTTGGAAAGTTCCCAATAGATCATCCCCATTGTCTCAGTGTGTGGGTGCACCCCTCGCGGTCCTGAGTTCCTTGCCCGTGCTCTCTCTCCTTCTGCTCCTGATTTGGACCTTGAGATTTCTGTCCGGTGCTCCAATGTGGAACCCTGTCTCTGTCTCCTTTCATCGCAGGATGAAGGTTAATATTCAGGAGGATGCTTATATGTTTTTCTTTGGGTTCACTTTCTTATTTAGCTTCTCTAGGATAATGAATTATAGGCTCAATGTCATTTATTTATGGCTAGAAACCAAATAGGAGTGAGTATATTCCATGTTCCTCTTTTTGGGTCTGGCTTACCTCACTCAGGATAGTGTTTTCTATTTCCATCCATTTGCATGCAAAGTTCAAGAAGTCCTTGTTTTTTACTGATGAGTAGTACTCTAATATGTATATATTCCATACTTTCTTCATCCATTCTTCCATTGAAGGGCATGTAGGTTGTTTCCAGGTTCTGGCTATTACAAAGACTGCTGCTATGAACATAGTTGAGCATATACTTTTGTTGTATGATAGGGCATCTCTTGGGTATATTCCCAAGAGTGGTATTGCTAGGTCCATGGATAGGTTGATCCCAAATTTCCTGAGAAACCACCACACTGCTTTCCAAAGTGGTTGCACAAGTTTGCTTTCCCTCCAGCAATGGATGAGTGTACCCCTTTCTCCACAACCTCTCCAGCAAAGACAATTCAAATTGGTGTTTTTGAATTTAGCCATTCTGACAGGTGTAAGGTGGTATCTTAAAGTTGTCTTGATTTGCATTTCCCTCATTGCTAAGGAAGTTGAGCATGACCTTAAGTGTCTTTTGGCCATTTGATCTTCTTCTGTTGAGAATTCTCTGTTCAGCTCAGTGCCCCATTTTATAATTGGGTTGATTAGCATTTTTCGGGCTAGTGTCGTGAGTTCTTTATATATTTTGGAGATCAGACCTTTGTCAGTTGCAGGGTTGGTGAAGATCTACTCCCGGTCAGTGGGTTGCCTTTTTGTCTTAGTGACAGTGTCCTTTGCTTTACAGAAGCTTCTCAGTCTCAGGAGGTCCTATTTATTTAATGAGGCCCTTAATGTCTGTGCTGCTGGGGTTATATGTAGGAAGTGGTCTCCTGTGCCCATGTGTTGTAGAGTACTTCCCACTTTCTCTTCTATCAGGCTCAGTGTGTTCAGACTGAAATTGAGGTCTTTAATCCATTTGGACTTGAGTTTTGTGCATGGTGATAGATATGGTTTTATTTTCATTCTTTTACAGATTGACATCCAGTTTTGCCAGCACAATTTGTTGAAGATGCTGTCTTTTTTCCATTGTATACTTTTAGTTCCTTTATCAAAACTCAGGTGTTCATAGGTTTGTGGGTTAAAGTCAGGGTCTTCTATTCGATTCCATTGGTCGACTTCTCTGTTTTTATGCCAATACCAAGCTGTTTTCAATACTGTAGCTCTGTAATAGAGTTTGAAGTCAGGGATGGAAATGCCTCCAGACGATCCTTTATTGTATAAGATTGTTTTGGCTATCCAAGGTTTTTTGTTTTCCCATATAAAGTTGATTATTGTCTTCTCCAGATCTGTGAAGAATTTTGATGGGATTTTGATGGGGATTGCATTGAATCTATAGATTGCTTTTGGTAGAATTGCCATTTTTACTATGTTGATCCTCCCAATCCAAGAGCAAGGGAGATCCTTCCATTTTCTGGTATCCTCTTCAATTTCTTTCTTCAAAGACTTAAAGTTCTTGTCAAATAGATTTTTCACTTCTTTGGTCAGAATTACCCCAGGATATTTTATGCTATTTGTGGCTATCATGAAAGGTGATGCTTCTCTGATTTTCCTCTGTGCTTCCTTATCCTTAGTGTATAGGAAGGCAACTGATATTTTGGAGTTGATCTTGTATCCTGCCACATTACTAAAGGTGTTTATCAGCTATAGGAGTTCTTTGGTAGAGTTTTTGGGGTCGCTTATGTATACTCTCCTATCATCTGCAAATAACGAAAGCTTAACTTCTTCATTTCCAGTACGAATCCCATTGATCCTCTTATGTTGTCATATTGCTATTGCTAGAACTTCAAGCACTATATTGAAGAGGTATGGAGAGTGGACAGCCTTGTCATGTTCCTGAGTTTATTGGGATGGCTTTGAGTTTTTTTCCGTTTAACTTAATGTTAGCTGTCGGCTTGCTGTAAATAGCTTTTATTATATTTAGGTATGGTCATTGTATCCCTACTCTCTCCAAGACCTTTATCATAAAGGGGTGTTGAATTTTGTCGAATGCTTTTTCAGCATCTAATGAAATGATCATATGTTTTTTTTTNAAGTTTCCTCTTAGCACTGCTTTCATCATGTCCCATAAGTTTGAGTATGTTGTCTCTTTATTTTCATTAAATTCAAGGAAGACTTTAATTTCTTTCTTAATTTCTTCCTTGACCCAGTTGTGGTTCAGTAGTTGACTCTTCAGTTTCCATGAGTTTGTAGGCTTTCTGGGGGTAGCATTGTTGTTGACTTCTAACTTTAATCCGTGGTGATCTGATAAGACACAGGTGGACACTGATTTTTTTTTTTTGTATTTGTGGAGGTTTCCTTTGTTAACGAGTATGTGGTCAATTTTCGAGAAGGTTCCATGAGCTGCAGAGAAGAAGATATATTCTTTCCTATTTGGGCGGAGTGTTGTATAGATATCTGTTAAGTCCATTTACTTCATTACCTCCAATAATTCTCTTAATTCTATATTAAGTTTCTGTCTAATTGACTTGTCCATTGGTGAGAGAGGTGTGTTGAAGTCTCCTACTACTACTAGTGTGTGTGGTTTGATGTCTGCCTTGAGTTCTAGTAATATTTCTTTTACATAAGTGGGTGCTTTTATATTAGGGGCATAGATATTCAGGATTGAGACTTCATCCTGATGAATTGTTCCTGTTATGAGTATAAAGTATCCATCTCGATCTCTTCTGATTGATTTTAGTTTGAGGTCAGTTTTGTTAGAAATTAGTATGGCCACACCTGCTTTTTTCTTAAGACCATTTGCTTGAAACACCTTTTCCCAACTATTTACTCTGAGTAGATGCCTGTCTTTGTGGTTGAGATATGTTTCTTGCAAACAACAGATTGTTGGATCCTGTTTTTGTATCTAATCTCTTAGCCTGTGCCTTTTTATAGGTGAATTGAGACCATTAATATTAAGTGATATTAATGACCAGTGGTTGTTTACTCCGGTTATTCTTATTGTTTTGGGTAGTAGAGTTTGTGTGTCTCCCTTCTTTGAGTTGTGCTGGTAAAGGGTTGCTAGGTACCTGAGTTATTGTAGGCAGTGTTGGCAATGTTGGATTCCTTGGGTTGTGATTTTCCTTCTATTACTTTCTGTAGGGCTGGATTTGTGGCTACGTATTGTTTAAATTTGTTCTTGTCCTGGGATGTTTTGTTTTCTCCACTGATAGTGAGCTTGGCTGGGTATAGTAGTTTGGGTTTGCATCCATGGTCTCTTAGTTTCTCCAGGACCTACTGGCTTTCATGGTTTCCATAGAGAAATCAGGTGTAAGTCTGATCAGTTTTCTTTTATAAGTCACTTGCCCTTTTTCCTTTGAAGCTCTTAATATTCTTTCTTTAACATGTACATTTTGTTTTTTGATTATTATATGGCGAGGGGATGTTTTTCTTTTATCCAATCTGTTTGGTGTTCTGTATGCTTCTTGGATATTCAAAGGAATATCTTTCTTTATGTTGAGAAAGTTTTCTTCCATAATTTTGTTAAAAATATTTTCTGGGCCTTTGAGCTGTGACTCTTCCTCTTCTTCTATTCCTATTATTCTTAGGTTTGGTCTTTTTATTGTGTCCCATATTTCCTGAATGTTTTGTGATGAGAATTTGTTGGCTTTGCTTTTTTTTTGTTGATCAGTGTGTTTATTTTCTCTATAGTGTCCTCAGAATCTGAGATTCTTTCTTCTATCTCTTGTATTCTATTGCTTATGCTTGTTTCTGTAGATTCTATTCGTTGACCTAGATTTTCCATATCCAGCTGGTCCTCAGTTTGTGTTTTCTTCCTTGTTTCCATTTCAATTTTTAATTCTTGAACTGTTTCTATTACCTGTTTGATCGTTTTTTTTCTTGGTTTCCCAGGGTATCATGTACATATTTACTCATTTCTTCAAACTTTTTGTTATAATTCTCTTCCATTTCTATAAGGGCATTTTTTACATGTTGTTTAAGGGACTATTGCTTTCATAAAGTCAATTTTTTTCCACTTCTTCTGTGTTAGGGTGTTCAAGTTCTTCTGTTATAAGATCATTGGGTTCTGGTGTTTCCATGTTGTTTTTCAGATTGTTGGGTGAATTCTTGCCTTGACACCTGCCCATCTCCTCTTATCCATGCTATCTAATGGGTCCTTTAAAACCGGATCAGGTTTTCCTGCTGGCCAGGGGCTCTGCTTATGAAATGCCCTTGCTCTTTTTCCTGGCTCCTGCCACAGGCCAAGATCCCTCTCACCACTCAGAAGGGTCTTCAGGAACAGGACCAGTGTCCCCGTTTGCCAGGGACTCGACAACAAAAGGCCTACCTCTTTGATTTAATTGTAGTGGGGCGATCTGCTCTCGGTGTTGGGTGCTGGTCCCCGCCACTTGTGTCTGCCGACCATGAAGTTTTTAGTAACATTGACATGCCCACCTGTCAGTGCTTGATATACACTGGTGGAAACTCCCAAGGACCTGAAACTTGAATAATGCCATTCACCCAACTGGCCACAGCCAGAGAAATTCCTGGCAGATATGAGCTTGCCCTGAAGTGTCCTTACTGGAGAAGACTCTCCAGTAGAATCCAAAAGCATTTCCAATCTTCTTGCTGAGATGTCTATTAACAAGATATTACCATAATCTTCTTAATAGCATGGTATTGTAAGGAATGTGTGAATAAACAGAACATATTCAAAAGCAAACTCCTGTGTGGATATTTTAATTGTGGAGTGCCTCACAGATCAACAACTGTTCTTCTCATAGAAGTAATTATGAAATACAAGACAATTAAGTTACATACCCCTGTGTTAAATGTTTGGTCACTTAGCCTGTGTAATGCCAGGATTGAAAGAACTTTTAGGAGAACTTTAGTATCAGGAACTTAGTTCATTGGAACATTCTCTTGAAGGAGATTTGGGAACTCTCCCTTTTTCTCTCTGTCTCTCTTGTAGGTGGACTTTTCTGTCCAACTGTCCAGTTGACAAATGATAACTCAGAGACTTACTATTATTTATGAAAACTTAGGAAGTAGCTTAGGTTTGTTTTAAATAGGTCTTAAAACTTAAATTAACCAATTTCTCTTAGTCTATATGTCTCTCCAAGGCTCATTTTCCTCATTTTTCTAAGCTGCTTCTTCTGTGTCTATTTGGTAACTACCTAGACTCTTCTTCTCCCTAGCATTCTCTCTCCTGAAAATCCTCCCTAGTTACTGGCCATTAGTTTTTTATTAAACTAATCAGAGTGATGTATATTCACACAGTGTAAAGGACTATTCCCCCAAAATGGACTATGGATATTTTCCTTTCTTTTTTTTAAAAAAAGAAAATAGAGGGGGAAGTGGTGCGGGAGAATTGTCTCTATTCTGTCAATCTGTTATAAATAAACGCTGATTGGCCAGGCAGGGAATATAGGCAGGAAAACCAGACAGGAAGTAGAAATGATGTAATGAGAACAGGAGAATTTTGTGAAAAAGGAAGTTGATTCCTCCCACTCCTACCCAGACCACCGAAGCAGCAGGATGTGATCTGCCCCACTGAAAAAGGTACTGAGCCACATGGCTAACATAGATCAGAAAAATGGGTTAATCAAGATGTGAGAGTTAGCCAATGAGGGGCTAGAGTTTATGGGCCAATCAGCTTTATAACTTACAGAGACCTATGTGTGATTTTCTTTGGGGCTAAACAGCTGGGGGTATCAGGCAGGACAGAAAATCACAAACAAACCAGCTCCCCATGCTACAATAGCTTATGTTCAAGATGATGCAGAGTAAGAGGAACACTTGTCTATTGGTGGTGGGAAGGCAAACTTGTACAAACTACCATGGTGGTTTCTCAGAAAATTGAGGGAATCTACCTTCCTCAAGATCCAGCAACACTACTCTTTGGCATATACCCAAAGGATCCTCAATCATACCACAAGAACATTTGTTCAACTCTATTTAGCAGCATTATTTGTAGTAGCCAGAACCTGGAAACAACCTAGGTGCCTCTCAACCAAAGAATGGATAAAGAAAATGTGTTACATTTATATATGGAGTACTACATAGTGGTAACAAACAATGACATCTTGAAATTTGCATGGAAATGGATGAAACTAGAAGAAAAATATATCCTGAGTGAGATAACCCAGACCCAGAAAGATCAGCACAGTATGTCTTCATTATAATTGGATACTAGTTGTAATACAAAGAATAATGAACCTATGGTTCACAACATCATAGAAGCTAAGTAACAAGGAGAACCCTAAGAGAAACATATATAAATCCCTCTTGGAGGGGGAAACAGACAAGATCTCCTTAAAAAAAAAAATGGGAGCATGTGGGTGGGGAGAGAAGGGAAGATAGAAGGGGAGGGGAAGTAGAACTTGAGGGAACTGGATATTCCAGATGGCGGAAAGACAGAGACAGAAAACAAGAAAAGAGATATCTTGATTGAGGGAACTATTATGAAGCTAACAAGAAATTCCTGGAGCTAGAGAAATCCCCAGGAATCTATAAAGATGATCCCAGCTAAGATCCTAAGCAATAGCGGAGAGGTTGTCCAAACTGGCGTGGTCCTGTAGTCAGAGTGATAACTATTTCAAATGTCACCATAGGACCTTAATCTAGCATCTGATGGAATCAGAGGCACAGATCCACAGTGAAGCACTGGGCTGAGCTCCCAATGTCTAGTCAAAGAATAGGAGGAATGAGACTATGAGCAATGATGTCAAGACCATGATGGGATACCCACTGAAACAATTTATCTCAGCTAATAGAACTCACTAACCCTGACCATAGAATCTTCATCCAGCAACTGATGGAAAGAGAGGCTGAGACCTACATTGGAGCACTGGACTGACCTCCCAAATTCCAGCTAAAGAGTGGGAGGAGTGAAAATATGTGCAAAGAGGTGAAGACTATGAAGGGGACACTCACTGAGCTAATGGGAGCTCACCAACTACAGCCAGACTGAAAAGGAACAAGCATAGGTCTAAACTAGTCCCTCTGAACATGACTGATCATTGCATGGCTGGGGCAGACTGAAGGGCCACTTGCAGTGGCACCAGGATTTATCTCTACTGCTTGTACTGACTTTTTTGGAACGTATTCTCTTTGGATGTATACCTTGCTCAGCCTAGCTATAGTAGAGAGGGACTTGGACCTTCCCCAAAGCAATGTGCCTTACCTGCCTGAGGAGTTGATGGGGATGGAGAAGATGGGAGGAGGGGAGATAATAGGAACTGAGATTGATATGTAAAAGGAAAAAAGAAAGTATGTTTCTTTTTTAAAATATTAATTAATTAATTAAAAAATACTTAAGAATGGATTGTTTCTAGAAAGAAAATAATTTCTAAATTGATGCTCCTTCAGACCCTGTAAGAAGGTCTTTTAACTCCCAAAGCATTGAGACTCATAAGCTGAGAAGCTACTGTAAGTTCTTTGCCAGACTGCTTAGGCCATTGTCTTGCTGAATCATAAGATAGGAATATCTCAGTTACTGGTTTTTAGTATTTGGTTCTCATAGCCATGACCTTAATTTTTAGCCTTTTATTTATTTTTAAGTCAAATATTAGTAATATAAAACATTTTATTAACTTAAAATGTCCCCAAACCTTATAAGTTTAAATATTTTAAAAACTGTTTCTTAAAAAAGTCTAGTTTTTAAATTTCCTGTAAAACTCCAAAATTTCCTCTTTAAAAAGTGTAAAATCTCCAAATTGCATATTCCTGCAATATCAAAAATAAAGAATTATTTTTTACTTCAAGGGGGAGAAGACATGGCATACCTACATGTTGAGCCTCATGAGACCTGGCCATGAAGTCTAAAGTAACTTCCTGAGCCTAGTTCAAGTTGGGAGACCTGTCTCTGGCTATAACATCTACATAAGAAGTGACTCAGCACAACCTAACCTAGGCCCGCCTCTGCCCAGCCATGGCTAACATGGCAGAATATTATTGGCCCTTGTTCCTTGTACGACCTTGGTCCATCCCAGGCTTCCCACCCCCTATCTCAGCCTATATAACTTCCTGCCTAATACAATTAAACAAGATCCTGCTTCAGATTCCCAACTCAACGTGTGTGTTTCTCCCAGGTGACCAGTGGAAGAATAGCTGACCGACCAAACAGTCTGCAGGTGAGTGTACCCCCATTAAATATGGAGCTGTCCTCTTTTAAACAAAATCCTGCCCTCAGCCAAGTCTGTGAGAAGGTCAGCACGCTCCCACCTGAATCTTTGCCTCTTGGCCTTTGGAAGGCCGGACCTAAGGGTCCAGGTGGAACACAAGCTCATGGTGATGTTAGCTTGCCGCATTTGGCCTGGCAGCGAATATTATCCTCGTAGTGCCTTTGCTCTGCCTCTACTGGGTGCTTTGCCCACGGATCTATGGTGGTGGTCCGAACAGGCAGCAGACCCTGGGAAGAAAACAACATGGCTCCTGCGGCTGAAGCCAGTGGCACTACAGGGTGTGCTGGGCACCAATAACTACGATGGTGATACTCCAACCGCATGCAACCACGCTGCCTGGGGATGCAAAGCACTAGCCCACCCCTTCTCCATTCCCTTTGCTCTCATCTTATGCCTTGCAGGCATGATAAGCCGGATAACAAGGGTTTTGAGGCCAAGGAGGAGGATGACAACGATGATGAGTTGGAGGAGGAGGAAGGAGAAATCCGACTGTCCCTCTGGGCTGCCCTTTTGGACCCCTGTTCCTTCTGGGGCTGAGCCCCGTCTCCCTCCCGATGCCCTCTATTCAACAGCCTGGGGTGAGGGTTCGGAAACTAAAGACCAGACAAGAGGCTGAGTTCCGGGCTCATCCTTACCGTATCCTGGCACTGGTAACCGAAGGCTCAAGCTGGCGCCTCCTCCACAAGTTCCCAAGTATTTCAAGACAGAGAAACAAGAGGCTAGCTTGGAGCAGGTGCTGGAAAAGATTGAGAGTGAGCAGGACAAGAAGATGCTGGTGGACTGGCGAACTCATCTGGTGCTGATCTGAGAGGAAGAGAGAGTGCCTGATGCCAAGCTCTCAGGCTGGGTGAATGCTGTGATCTTCCAGGCTGTGAGCTGTCTCCATGGGCAGCTGAGCTCTTTTCGGCAGGGAAGGACAGGGAGGTCTGCTCCAGGCACTGGCTGAGACCCAAGACAGAAGCAATGCTTTCTGGCCTAAAATGGTGGGTAATGCTCAAGCTCAGGCTTTCTTCACAGTCATAGACCACTGCAGCTACTATGAGACCTGTGCAACCTATAGGCTCAATGTGGACCGGGTCTTCCAGGAGGTGGTCCAAAGGTGGTAACTTTGCACAAACAGCAACAACTACTGGTTGCCTGCAAGTCCCTGTCCAGCTTACCAAGCCTTTCAGCCCCTTCTATTCCTGTAGCCAGGCAGGCTAGCAATGGGGAACACACTAGCAACTACTCTTTTTCACTTCCATCCTCACTCAGTGTTGGACACCAGGAGCTCCAAGCTGAGTTGGCCACTGTGGCTGTGTTAAGTAACCCAGGATCCCTACACCAACCACGGGGGCAATGAGCTCACAGTCGGGGAGAAACAACAGGGAGTGGGCGAGGCTTTCACATTACTTGGTCTAGTAATGACTTTCTACTCTATTGTCCTGATTTTGCATTAGAAAGAACATCTGGCCCTGGGAACATGATGATTTCTTGTGGCTTGACTCTTTCTTAGGCTACTTCTGAGAGCCCAAAAGCCTAAACCCTCTGTGCCTGTTGTTGGTTTTGTCAAACATCAGCATGATATCATCCACCTTCCAAACTGTACTGCTTCACTTCCTCTACTGTGGTATTCACCAACAGCCTCCCAACCCCACCCCCGACACAAAAAGATTTTCATTCATGTGACCATCTTAGGCTGTGCTCAACGGATTCCCCTCCTTTGACCTGGGCCTCCAGCACATCTGGCTCTATCTGGAGCTTGGAGCTGCAAGGCAACAACATCATTGTTGGAGCAACAAAAGAAGAGACCTTTCACACAACACAAACAATTCCCATAGTCAATAAAGTCTGGCAAGCGAAGCAAAGCTTGTCACAGATCCAGTCTGATGGCAGAGACTTCGGGTAGGTGCAGTCTTTACATTTGCACTTGCCACAGTCCTCACATGGGTGGAGTAGTGCTGACTGGAGGTATGAGATGCCATTGAAGAGGTGCTTTGCTGTTTTGTGGTGGAAAGAGAACATCAGGTCTTTGGTTTCTCCCAGTCCACAGTCTTGTTTTCTCCTTTGCCTTTTGGCAGTTCTTAAGTGTAGATACCAGGGAAGATAGGTATAAATCCTAGTGTTGATTGAGGTGCTAACCATCACCTTTTGCTTAAAATGTTCCAGGTGCTGCTGCTAGCCCATGTTAGATGGTCAGAGATAATGCCATTTCAGCCTCCTTAGGTAGAAGGAGCTAATGGCTCGAAGACATTCTTAATGCCTCGTCTATCTTGTCCTTGTCTTTCATGCCTTGTAAGACAAATGTCCTATAGTTGGGGTGTAAGTGACTTGAAGGTAGCTTTAGTTCAGTGTTTTAAGTATTTCTCTCAACAAAGGTCACCATTCGTTATATAGATTGCTCATGTTTGCAAGAGTTCAATATCCATGATTCTTCTCTTCAAGTCACAGATAGCAGCAAGGAGGTCTCCTCAGGAATCACACATCCTTCAGCCCCTTGTAGTTCAGTGGGAACCCAAGGTGAGGCAGTTCTCTTCTTCATAAAAACAATAGGAAGAGATGTTGGGCCTCATGAGGCCTGGGCATGAGGCCCAGTGTAACTTCCTAAGCCTACCTTGAGTTTGTGTAATGCCTAGTGTAACTTTCTGAGCCTAGCTTGAGTTTGGAGACCTGTTTCTGGTTATAACTTCCATACAAGAAGTGACTCAGCATAGCAAAACCTAGGCCCACCTCTGCCTAGCCATCACTAACGTTGCAGAATATTATTGGCCCTGTTCCTTGTTCCACCTCAGCCCATTCCAGGCTTCCCATGCCCTATCTTAGTCTGCCTAATACAATTAAATGAGAAATCCTGCTTTGACAGACTCCTAACTCAGTGTGTATGTTTCTCCCTGGTGGCAATGTGTGTGTGTGTGTGTGTGTGTGTGTGTGTGTGTGTGTGTATGTGTGTGTAGGGGGTGTGGTGGTGGTGGTGTCTGAGTCTTGACACTCACCATCCCACTGAGTCCCAGGGGAAGTCCAGTAGGTCTGGCTCTGCCCCCTCCCACCCCCGTTTCTGCCAGAGAACCCCTCACCCACATCTGCCTAAGACAAAACCAAGCTCCATTAATGAGAACAATTCAAAGTTCAATGTCTGAAAATTATTCATAATCCTTTTGATTTTCTCCAGAGGCTTTAATCACTTATTTGGCCCCACTCTTGGAAGCATATACATAACCTACTTTCTATATCTCACTTGCTCTACTGCGCTGTGGCTGTTGCTTCTGGTGACTATTTCATGACACTGGCATTTCCAAATCTGCCAAGGATTTCTTTAGGAATTCTAACCATGCCATACATTTGCAAAACTCATCTGTGCCCAATGGCTTTAAAACCATTATCACCTGTGTGACTCTTAAATTATAAAGTTTAGATGCCAGAGCAAGGTACATTTTTGCACATAAAATGATAGAGGTTCACCTTTAATACATTATTAAATAAGCATCATTTTCAACTCTAATCTTTTATAACATTGTTTTCAGCAAAGGACAGAAATTATGATATACAAATCCTTTCTCATACAAAATGACTTAGAGACCTAATGTTTTCTGCTTGGTAGGCTACTGTCAGCAGCAGAGACAGTAAAAATAGCCAACTCATTTCTGTCTCATCTCTATGCTTAGAACAAAACGTATGGACACACCAGAAAACACAGACCAACTTTCTAACCAAACGGAGAGGCAGAGTTCTTGTGAGGTACAGACAAACAAATTTTCCAACAAGACATCTCAAGGCCCCAGAATTTCAGAGTGAAGGTCCAGCTTTAGAATTTGGGTTGGCAGTTTGAATTTTGCTGGGGCCTCCAGCAAATGTTAATCCCACCAATAAACAATCAGACTACATTTTTATATTATGTATAAAATTACTTAGGAATAGTAATTGAACCTTAAAATGTAACTTTAACTATCACACCTATTCCTCCCTAATACTAAACCAAAACCTCAAAACTTATGCTTGGCTATATAAGTAAAGAAAAATCTATATCTCCAGGAGAACCTTTGAGAATCTGTTTGAAAACTTTTCAGTTTTAAATAAGTAGAAATCCTGTTGTTGAAGTGTAATAACCCTTGTCTTTCTTCTGATTTTGTAGAGGAGCTAGACAAACACTGTATTGCCAACACAATTTTGTTTAAGCAACCTGTGCAGTGTGGCTAAGAGACCAGGATGGGTTCATTTGGTAAATCACTGTGAATGATTTCCTTAGGGAATAAGAAATTTAATTTAAACACTGCTTGTAAACACAAGCTTTAGTCCTCCTTAATATTTTAGCTGTATCACTAGGAAAGCAGTTATCCTACACTAGCATGCTAGGGGAGAAAACCAGTACTGTCTTCATTAACCAAACCATCAGTCCACCGACAAAAGGGAGAAGGAAAGAGTGAATGATCGCAGTGACAGCCAGTTTGCTATTACTTCCTCCCAACAAGATTTTGTCTCAGTGCTGAGATCCTTCCCTATGCACCCCTTTTACCAGTTATTGCCTCTCATTTTTTGTTATGGTAATGATAGTTTGACCCCAAAGCCGTCAGAGACACTCTTTACACATGAGTGATGCTTTAGTGCTAAAGTTGTACTTAAAGTTACTGAGGTCTTATTTTATAGATAGCAGTTTTAGGCATTTCTGAAGGGCTTCAGGGATCCAGCATGTGGTACATTGTTAATGTCCTGTGAGGGAAAACGGTAACACATTCCATTAATTCATTCATGTGTGACACATCCATTAGTGTGTTGACAGTATTTAATGATGTTGTGCTTTAAGCTGACATGTGGTGTATGGCAGGAATTGCAAGGTTCCATAAGGATGGATGACATGAGGAACAGACATTTGAATGGCTTCATTTGTCCACTGTTCAGATGGTGGGTTCACACAAGGGAAAGAGTGGGTCGTGGAAAGAAGCCTTTGATTTTTAGTAGATCAGTAGCAGCAAAAGAAAAAAAAAACACAACTGCTTGAATCTGTCCCTTTTTTGAAGAACCGGAAGAGCAGGGGAAATAAGCAAGACTAGAGGAAGGTCTTGTGAAGGCACAGCTGTGGAAAAGAGCTTTATAAACTTTAGGATGATGAGATTCTTTCTAGGCATGTTTGCAAAAGAAAATTCCACCATCAATCCAGATGGACACTGCATTCTTTCCCTACACAGTTAATGAGAGATATGTATTCACATACAAATATACTGACCAGTAGGACTGTAGGAGCCTTCATCTACCACGTGGTAGCTTACGGCAGTTTTGTGCAGTATGGGAAGAAAAGCAGAAGAACCAATCTGACATTGACCCCTAGTAGGAGGGAATCTGCAATATATTTAGTAATACAATATGACAACTGCTAGAAAAAGTGTCTGTGGAACAGGGATTAAAGACAAAAGTCAGTGTCAGTTGTCTCAGATCAATGCCTGATTCTAAACAAAAACAAACAAGAAAAATAACAGCACAAAATCCAAAATAAAAAACAAAACAGGCTGAGGAGATGACTCTGTCAGTTCATGTTGCTTGTAAGTCTGAGTACCTGAGTTCAGATTCCTATCACCCAAATAAAAAGTTAAAGATAGGAAAATTATATCTGTACTCTCAGCACTGTGAGGTAGAGATAGGCAGTTCTCTTTAACTCACTGGCTAGCCATCCTGGCTAAATCCATAAGCTATGGATTCAATGAAAGACTGACTCAAAAAGTAAGGTAGAGTGCATTGAGAAAAAGCACCCAATTTCAACTTCTGGCTCCACATACATCCTAATGCAAATTGTACACATAATCACACATAGAATAATAATTTTTTATATAATACCTCTCGATCCCCAACAGATCTTACAGGGAAGTTAATAATACCCACTTAAATTACTCAAGTATATGTACTTAACTTGATACCCTCCTGTATACTCAGGATATATCAGTTAAACTCACTTTTAAGAGAAATATGTAACCAAACTTACTTGCCTTGAGTTTCCCATGTAACCAGCCTTCACAACTTAAACTAACCCATTGCTTTACTGCTAAATTGTGTACTCTTCCATACCTCTGCCTCCATAACAATATAAATATTTATGTTATCATTTGATTAAAATAACTAACCATTTGGAAGAAATCTTAAAACAAATATCCACCATAAGTATTACAAACAATGTGGAAATAGGATGATGTGGTATGTTTGCAAAACTGAATGCTTCTAGGTCAGTTAGGGTCAATAAAATGACTTCTTTCCTTCTAAAACTCTGATCAAGATCCATCATTTCATTTCTCTCTTTTTTTCATCTTCTATCTCCTTCATTCCTTTCCTATTTCACTGGGTCTTTAATTTGAGATAGTTAATATATAGTATTAGAAGTCCACATACACACACACACACACACACACAGATGTTGCTTTTATCACATGAAAGGTTTTAGTGTGTGTGTGTGTGTGTGTGTGTGTGTGTGTGTGTGATATGTCCTGATCTGTTGGTATGCCATTTTTCAATGAGAAGGTAAGGATTTTCCATTTTAGGTGTTATTGGAAACAACTAAGAATATGCTTCTAATTTTCTCAATTCCCCTACTGTTGGATAGCAGTTTCTTTAAATCCTCATTATAAGCTCATTAAGATACAGGATGTTAAAAAGGGGTAGAAAATTTGATCCTGCAGGAAATTTTCTTAAGCTCAGGAATTTACCAACTCAAAAGTTTCAGGAATACCTGGAATTTATCAGCTATACTCTGATCCTCCTTCTCTATGTATATACAAGCTAGAATAACTGCAGAGATATACTCTCACACAAGTTTAGTTGTCTGGAAAAAAAAAAGCAGAGTCCAGCCAAGTTACCTGAAAGAAACAGAAATCATCTAAGCTACCTGGAAGAAGGACAGATTATCTGTGCTCCTGAAACAGTTTCCACCTTGTTGAGCTGCCTGCAAGTTGTGTACTCCATTCCAAATTTCCAGGTTTTTGCATTCATTCAGGAATGGGTGTTTGGTGATGCAACTCCCTTCAAGACAATTTTTTCTTTGCAACTCCTCACTAATATTCCTAGAAGTAACCCCAACAAAACTCATTAGTTCTCCAAGATGTACTTTGATGGTTACACTTTGTTTCCTCTCTAGGGAGAATAGATGTTTGTGTATCCCCAGGAATAGTGTCATTCAACATATTTGGTGACTGAAAGATACTGATACGACCAAAGGTGGGTTGGTGAGAAGTGATTGCACGGTCTTGGCTATGGGTAACAAAATATGCAACTGAAGCTGATCAGTCTGAAGAATGAGCATCTGTAGGGGGGACATTTTTCTATTTGTTATGGGATAATGTACCTTCTTTTTATAGCAGCAGTTTTCATGACCCTTACAATGGTTGCTGAGATATGTAACCAGGGCTGAATCCTTTGCTCAAAGAGAAATTCTGAGTAGAGAATCCATGAGAGAAATCCCAATAAGGCCATATTTTATTATAGGATATGTTTTCTTATATAGACTACCTTCTTGGAATATTAGCAGTTGAGTGACTTTTATAGTGAGTGATGAGACATGAAACGAAGTCTGAATTTTATACCTGATGGAAATTCTGGGTGAGAAATCTACAAGGAAATTTCTGTAAGACTTCCTTTCTTTGTGTGTAATGAGGGAGTAGTAGGTTCACTTGGTAAGTAAGGACTGGTGAGTGAGCAAAGAGACATTATTTTTTAAAAATATATTATTGTTATTTTTATTTTATCTTTAATTAAGGAGGTAAATATTTTAGACAAAATTTACAGTTCATGAGAGTAACACACATGGTACAAAAATATCAGCAGGCTGTAACAGAGGTCAGGTGGCCACTGTTATGTGTAATAAAAGTTACATCAAAGAGAATTTGCTTGTATTGGAAAGTATGAGATGGAGGAGCTGTCCTGCTTATTCTTATACTTTGTAGGATACACTGAAAAAAAGAGTAAAAGCTATATCTGTTCTAGTGAACTTTATCTGGGACCCAAGCACTTGGAACTCATGTAAAGAGTCAGATAGAAAAAAAAAGAGTAGAGAATCCATGAAACCAAAACCAAAAATAAATCCAGAAAAGTATAAAATTAAATGATAGAAAAAAGTAAAAATAATGAAAATATGATATCTGATATCTAGGTCACTCTGCCAGATAAGACTGTGTATTCAAGAATTAAGAAAAAGCTTATTTTGTCAAATAACTTGTGACTGTCATTGTTGCTAGAAGTTTTGGTGCATCCCAAGTTAGATCATCTTGGTAAAGTAAAAAAAAAAAAATCTTAGGCAGTTATAAACAACCTATCCCACATGGGAATTGGGTCTGTAAAGTGCAAAAACAAAGAGTAAAAGTCAAACAAAGGGAACCCCCATGTCACTTGGAGGAAAATGTGGAGAAATTTACAATAATATTTTTTGTTTGTTGTTACTAAGAGGAAAAAATCAGTTAAAATTTTCTTAAGGTGCTGGTGAGACTCTGGAGGACTTTAAGCCCTTGTGAAGAATTCACCACAGGGGCAAAATCCTCCCAAAAACCTAGAGAGGTACTGGTAAGATATAAGTGATTTCTAATGCACTCCCCTCCGTTTAGAAAACGGTCTCTAGCGGTGGAAACTCCCCCATTGACTCACCTAACAGGGTGAGCATGCATACCTATAGATGAGGCCCAAGCAGGGGGATGAAATGCACAGGTTAAGCTCTATATTGATTTCATCTTCTGTTAGTGCGTGTCATTAATTTTTCATCCAATCTATCTCTGGCTTATTTGCTGTTCTGATTCATTCTAACTTGGTATTTTCCAACATAAATTGGGCCAGTAGTTGTAATGACTAAAAAGTTATAATAAAATACCATCAGGGATATCTATCATACCACTACATCTAATTGAGAAGAAAATGTTTTGAAGCTTCATGTATGTTTTCAAGTTAGTTTGTGAGCCAATGTCTTATTAATTCATTAGACTAGTACTATGAAGCTCAGTCTTACTGACAATATTTTAATTCTTTCTAATTTCATTCAAAATGTACTTAATATCTAGTCACTAATAATAGTATAAAATATACATATTTTTAAAATTCTGTCCAAAGCAAGAATAACTTTCTGATGTGCGGATTGTCATTTGAGATTGTCAAAGTTGGCATTTTGTTCTCACAGCCTGTGAAGACATCTCTGTCCGTAACTTACCTACAAATCAGCCCTCAGTTTGATTCAGATCAACATCAAGGGACGTTTCTTCCATCTGGGAAAGAATATGTGAATGTTAGTAAGGAAGACAGAGGGACTCACCATAGAGAAGCTGCTTGTTGAATTAGGAGCGGCAGGGCTGCGTCCCCGGCACCCGGCCACCCCCATGGCTAGCTTATGCCCGAAATAATTACACGGAAACTGTATTCTTTTAAACACTGCCTGGCCCGGCTAGTTCCAGTTTCTTATTGGCTAGCTCTTACATATAGATCTAACCCATTTCTAATATTCTGTGTAGCCCACGAGCTGGCTTACCAGGAAAGATCTTAACCTGCGTCTGTCTGGAATGGGAGAATCATGGCGACTCCTGACTCAGCTTCTTTCTCCCCACAGCCTGTTCTGTTTTCTCTGCCTACCTAAGGGTTGGCCTATCAAATGGGCCTAGGCAGTTTCTTTATTAATAAGAAATCACTCCCACATCAGCTGCTAAATGCTGGGACCTTTCCTTTTGAATTATATTTCTCACACTAAGTGAATAGTTCACATCCACAACTGATGCCAAATCCTCCCCACTCAGAACCACAGCAAGCATTCTGCTGCTACAGAAAAAGACATCACAAACTTTGTCTGCATCTTATTACTGAAGCAAAAACACAACAGTCACTTACCCATTTAGGTTATAGAATCAGTTCAATAGTTTATATTGCCTTGAAATAAATTGTGTAACTGTGCTTATATGCAAGATTATATGTATGTATATATGTAATGTGTGTTTGTGTACGTGTATCTAAGTGGATGCTTGTGTGAATGTTAATATGTATAAGTATTTATGTACAAGTGCATATATGTGAATTAGTAGGGTGACAGGATAGGCACTGACATTGGACCCTTTCCACTGCAGGACCAGTCACAACCTCTCACAGTCAGGTATCACTGCCTAAGGGCAACATTCTTTCCTGCTGTGTTTGCATTAGATATGGCCTCCAAAAATAAGTATCCAGGATCTCTTGGATGAATCTGCTTACCATTCCTTTTAGTATCCAGAGGATACAGCTGCTACAAAATAGAACAAAAACAAAACAAACAACAAAAAACGAATATCCGAAAAACTCCAGTAAAATGGCAATTTTACAGGCTTAATTCACTGAGTGGCTGAAAAATTCTACCCAGGTGAATTTCCAGGAAATATTTCTCTTCACATGTCTTCTTGAAATTCTACAACAATGACATTCTCTATTATGCAGCATTTGGAATATTTTTAGCTAGGTTCTATATAATCTTAAGACTTTAAGAATAATAATTTTCAAGCATCATGTTTTACAGATACTTTTAATTCGTTTTCCATATTTACAGGGCTATATACATCCTAAAATAGTCATTTCTAGTTGCTTAAATGTATAATCAAATAACTCTGTTAAATGTATTGCCTTCTTTAATATCATAAGGAGGTTCCCAATAATTTTTTGTGTTGTCTGAAAGTGAACATTTAAAACACACTGAAATTCACTCACAATTTATATTTGTAATTTTTTTTGGCACGATTTTATTTTATTCTGCTTAGAACAGTTCCAGTTTGGAATGAACAATAGCATTTCCTTTTAATTTCTTGTTAAACTATTCACTGACAATTTCTAGACTTCTGATGGACATTTATTATTTTTTTCTGTATCCCTTTATTCTTTCATAGAAATAAACAGATCATGAGATTTTTATGATGTTGGTTCACATGATAGTGAAACATTTTCACCTTTTCTTTTTACTACATCATTAGTTATTACCATATATACATGTCGTAAGTACCAAGGCACCTGCAGTTACGTCTTGTCCATGTCTTGAGCATAAGTTGCTGGTAAGAAAACATAAATTATACTTCCAACATAAGAAGATGATGATATTTGGACCACACAGTCTTTGTTGGTTGAAAATAAATTGTGCTGGTTCTATTCAGGGTCCAGAAACTCTGGTAATATTGGTATAACCCAACATAGAGCTATATTCCTAGCTCTAGGCTCACATGGACCTAGGTCTGATCCTTCCAAGAGTTTATTCAAAAATGATCATGTAGCATGGATTTCCTTTAGTGTTCATTCACAATGGAGCATGGTGCATGGATTTTGTTTACCCTGCCACATGAGCAAATGTCTTGCCATCAACAGTTACTGAAACTTGTGTCATTTTGATTTTTGTTTTGGCAGTTCATAATTATCTGATTCAAATGGTCTTTTAGGTTTGTTACAGTGGGTTCTCTAACCTTTGAAATAAGTCCCGGAATTATGTGGGGGTGATGCTGTTTTCTTATTTAAGTTTACTG
>NW_026068102.1:3440777-3463646 GCF_014885135.2 Alexandromys fortis
CAAGTTCACTCTCATTGATTCAAATATATGATTCCTTCTGAAAAGATCACATAATTTGATATAGCAGAGTATTATATTCTTTACTGACTTAATAAAACCTAGATAAGGCAATTTATAACAATGAGAAGACTGAAAAGCATAAGGAATCAACAATTTCCCATCTCAAATATATCTATCTTTATTTAATGATACTGTGCTTCCAAAGACTTTAAAACATAATAAAATATTAGCTAAAGCAGCACTGCCTGACAGACACAAACTGTGTAACACGATGCCAGTTTTGATTTTACATTACCCACATTTAGAAATAATATGCAATTATTAATAAATAGAAGTAAATGAGTTGAGCTAATTTTAATCATTCATATATTCAATGTATAATGAAAACAATAGTGAACAATATCAAAAGCCAACATGTATCCCATTTTTAACTTAGTCTGTGATGATGGAAAACAACTGAGAGCCTTGTGCATGAAGCACAAATGCTTTACCTCAGCTCTATAGTCCTTACTCCATAAACATTTTAGTGAGATAGTTTACATTATTGCTTCAAATAATCTTTAATATTTGTGGTCTTTAATACATATAGATCACCTTAGTTTGGGCTAGCCAAATTTCAGTTTTTTGATGGTAGTCACTGTGTTGAATAGTTCAAGTCTAATGCTCATATAAATGTGTTGTGTGAGAAAATTTATGGTAATATAAGCAAATATTACACAGATTATATATGATCAGGAGAGATTTCTTCATTAGAGAAACTGACAGTTCATCAAACAATGTGACCATTCAATGTAAACTATTTTTAACATTAACAAATGCTTTTCATTTGAAGAGATGTAACTTGCTAAGTGGAAAACTCTTTAACATTAGGGTTGGGGCAGATTTTTTTTTCTTTTCAGAAGAATAAAAGCATCCAGCTAAGGAATCTGAAGACCACTGAATAAATAAGACATCTGAAGAAAAAGAACAAATCATCCAGAAAAAAAAAAGTGGCAAGAGAAAGAGTAACTTGCCTATTGGCATATCATAAAATTTCATAAATCTTCCCAAATGTTTGTTTCTGCTGTTCTCTACAGACAAATAATGAAATGGGGCTTTTTGTAGTCTCATTTTGATTAAAACTTAAAGCTATCTTTGAAGTTGAAGTGTGGCTCTCTTTTCCTCTAAACTCAAGAATGCTTGTTAAAGGAAAATTCAAAATCTCTGTCTCATGTCGGAGGAGCCACCCGATATGGGATAGCAGAGAAATCAAAATTAAGGGACTATTCTATTGCCACCAATCTCATTTGGTTTTATTTTGTCTATTTAAGGCTTTTCTTAAAGTATAATTATTATTTCAAAATTTGTAAGATAAATTTATATATTAAACTTTTTTTAATCATATTATTAATGATTGTATAGAGTGCAAATTGGCTAATTATAGAAAAAAGGCTCTATCTAGCTTCTTTTTCATAATTTCAGATTTAAATCTTTATTAGTTAACTAAAAAGTAAGTTTTTGTACTCTAGATGTATATAACAAATTATAATCCTTTAATGTCTTTGATCTGCTGCATATGGCATTTAAAATGTTTAAGTTTTCTGCAGTGATCCTGACCATGCCTAACAGTGATCTTTGAAGTCTTCAAAAGGAAGATGAGGTCCCACAGCCATGATTTTACCCAGATTATGGTGAGGCTGGGAAGGCAAAAAAAAAAAAAAAAACCATCCAAAGATAAGCCTTGGACTGCACACTGCTCAGGACAATTTCTAGACTGTGTTCACAGACTACTCTAGCCAGTACTCGACATAAGTCCTGAATTTTTCCATTACAAAGAGACTGGACAACAAATGATACAAGTAACTCTCCCAGGCCTTGATAATTATCCCAATATTTTCAGAGTCCCCTAAAGATGTCATTGCTCCCAGACAGCCCTTAATCCCAAGAGGTAGGATGGGCAGTTGTTGGTCTATCAGTTGGTTATAGATATTTGTCATCATGGGGGGATATCATTACAAGTTCCTATTGATAATGATCAGAAAAAAAAAACTGAACAAAGATTGGATTCAGGGATCTTGCTCTGAAAAGAAAAAAGGGGAGATATAGATACCATAGGATAATAGGCTGGATTATTAAATCTACTTTTAAAGCAACTACTAGTCTTAAATATTATACATTGACATAAATTTTTATATATTGATACAAATTTGAGGTTATTTTCTTAGAATATACTGTAATACATTTCTATTCTTCTTCAAGGTATTGTGCCTATACCACTCATATCACAATAAAATGCAAATTTTTGTCCTTAAAAGTTATTTTTACAAATTATTTAGGATAATAAAGAAATGAAGGTAAATATTTATCTATTACAATAGAATTGGTAGTCATGTTGTTAAGGTCAAACAGAGATATGTTTTAGACAGGTGGTTTTATGATACTTTAAAGATCTACAAAATATGGCATCTAAGATGTTTTAGTAACATAGTTTGGCAACACCAATCTACTTTATAGAAGATAATATTAATTAAATAAACTACATATAGGGAATACTTTATGTCAAAGTTAGCTGCTGGGCATTAAAGTGCCCTTGGCTCAACTGCTGACAGTTTTCTGTCCAAATTGGGCAAGCAAGGCACAAAAGAAAGTGACTCCTAAATTTTGCCAAGGCAAGGTAGGACAGTTCTTCAGACCATCCTGCTTCACAGAAATGTCTATCAGATATTCTAGGCTTGTAGACCAAAAATGGATGCCCCAATGTTACAGAGGAACCTTGGGTGACTATCCAAGCATCTAGCTGCTTCTGTCATTTATCACATATTTTAGAAGTAGCTTGCTTGCATTTTCTGTTTACTCCAGTAATATTATTTTCTTCTCAGGTCTCTGATGGAGGTGAAGACTAGATAGTTATAGTTATAGTTTTATTGTTAAAATTCAGAAAAGAAACTCACAAAGAAATGTAAAGTGTGTAAGGTTGAGATATATAAAAGGTAGTTTTGGGTGATTAATACAAATTAGGATAAAAGGTGGATTGGGTACAACCCTTTGAACTCACCAAGGTACAGATAATGGAGTATTTTCTCTGAATTTGTAAAATGCAAATGGACTGGGCACTGTTAATGTAATTCTCGACTGTATAAATTGGATATAGTTACTGTACTTATTGTATATATTTTTTTTCTATGCTAGTTGCAACCTTTATTTTCTTTATCCAGACAAAAGGGAAAAAATGTGATATTTTGTTTGTATCCTGACAAATAAAGCTTGTCTGGAGATTAGAGGGAAGAGGTAGCCACTATTTAATGATAGAGGTCTGTCCAGATAGGAGACAGGAAGTGACAACCTGGGGCAGAGAGAGGAAGTGATTAAGTGGGGTATACACTTAATGTATGCTCTTTTGGTCTGAGGTAAGAAATCTCTGGTGGCTGCTGCTCTGTTTTTCTGATCTTTCAGATTTTTACCCTGATATCTGACTCTGGGCTTTTATTGATAAAACTGATTATGACCACACTTCATAAATGCATTGTATTGCATAATGGGATGCAGACATCATTTAGACTTTAAGCTTTCTTAGTTAAGGACAGCTAGAGTCTTATTCTCATACCACTATTATTTTGTTTAGATTTCCTTGCTTTGGGTAATGCTTTGTACTTTTTAATAAAATACATTTTCACATGCATTCTTCTAATTTCTGTTTGGAAAAATCTGTAAAATGACTGGGAACTAACCAAAGATTATCTTTAGAGAAGAGACCTGTAAAAAGCCTTGTTGTTTGGATGATGGACTCTGAAATGAGTGACAGCTGCCTTTTGCTAATCAAAAATCTGGTATTCAATGATTCTCAGGTTTTAGCAATGACCTATATACACTTAAATTATGAGTCAAACTTAAGTTTGTACTATAATAAGGTCTATCCTACAGGTGCTGTGCCTGATACAAGATTGGGATAATTATTGTACCCAAGGTTATAGAGCTATGCAGCAACATTGCTCCAACCAGAATCCATGCTGATCTTTTTTAGAGCTGTGCCTGTAATAACCATTGTGGCCATTCTGTGGTATGGCAAGTCCTTCTGTATATGTGTTGCTTTTATTGGTTAATGAACAAAGCTGCTTTGGCTTACATCAGGACAGAATAGAGTAAAGTGGGAATTCCAAGCAGATAGAGGAGGAGAGCGTAGGTGGAGTCAAGGGGACACCATGAAGCTGCTGAAAAAGACAGACACCTGGAAACATAGCTGGCAAACCACAAGCCTCATGGTAAAATATAAAATTATAGAAATGGGTAATTTAAGTTATAATGGCTAGCTAGCAATATGCCTAAGTGTTTAGTCAAGCAGTGTTTCAATTAATCCAGTTTCTATGTGATTATTTTGGGTCTGGGCAGGCAGGAATGAACAAGCAGCCTCCATCTACAATTCTGCCTCTGTGCCATATCTAGGCTTGAGAGATTGGAGATACTTGTTTTCACCAAAACAGGGAACATATGTTTGAAACATTTCATTAAAGTGAGTTTTCCCCTGATGTCAAGTGAATCACTTTTTCTCTCACAGGACCATCTATATTGTTTGCTCAAGCTCACTAATAAGATGTAGGATGAGTTAAAAAAACTCCTTTGTTGCTCCTTATTTGAAGACTGTTTACACTAAACAATAGATTGGTGGTTGCTATGGGAAACTTGTTTTTTTCATTAAAAAGATGTTTAACAACTTCTCTCCTGTTATTAGTTCTGGACAAAGACTAGTGGGCTAAAATGGTCAATTATATAGACTTATTATATTGCTCTCCTTTTCTTCATCATCCATATTTTCTACATATCACATATCTATCATCATTTATCATTTTTCTCTCCATCTATCCATTTCTCCTATCACTACTACTCAACCATCTGCCCACTTATATAAGATACTCTTCACTTAATTTCTGTGATTTGTACTTTGCCTTATCATTGTCTTTTAAATTTGGATATAGCTGATTTACAGAGGTTCCTAAAATTCCAGAGAATATGAATCTGAAATAGTCTCATTTTCAGTGACTACTTCTTTCTTTCTGGGATGTTTGCTTTTAGTAAAAACCATATCCATGCAGAGGGCAATTCAAGATTTCAAAATATGGTCTCCTCTTGGGTTCAGTGGCATTCTACAGATCATTGGAGGTGGTCTTGTTTGCCCAATTTAGTATTGGTTGGTATGAACATTTGCATCAGCCTAAGTCCATGTTGGTGGCTGTATTTTCCTTGCAGTTTATACAGGAGGTTTCCGTGTCTGAAGCTACTAAATTAGTTTCAAGGACTGTTCTTCTAATTTCTCTGTGGGCTCCAGTTTCAGTAATTTCATTCATTAAATCAGGTTCTCCATTGATCCATTGATCTTTACATTCCTTAAACATACCCCAAAACACCATTTTACAGACCGGTGCACCTTCAAGGAAGATACAAACATACTCTAAACCCCATATTAGCATGGAGGGTGAGCCAGACCTTATCGTATCATGATATTTTTTCAGAACACCTTAGATTTTATTCTCCCAGCCTTTGGTAGTTCAAACCCATTTGTGACTGTGAGGTCATTTAATATAGTTTTAAAAATTAATATAAAAAAGTCTTGTTAGAGAACTGATAGAGATAGAGAACTCCTCTTTTGATTTTTCTGGTTGTTCCTTGAGACCTCTGTAGGATCATTCTGGAAAATGCGTGCCATGTGGGTTGTAACAGATGCCCAGTGGTGAACTATTTTATATTGGGCACAAATTTTTAAAGTAAAAGAGAATTTACACTAATATTGCTCATCTTGAGGGATTGTGCCTGACCTACAATGGCAAATTTGGGGAGGCAATTAGCAATAGTTTGCTCTGTATCCTCTCTCTGTGAGCAGAGGTATAAACAAAACGAAAATAGGTATAAAAAGAACCGTGCATAAGCTGGACTTTGCCGAAAGAAGAGACATATGCTGTCCTGATTGTAGGGGTCAAGTGTGTGTGTATGGCTTTAGTTATAGCTTTTAAATTATTCAACAGCCTCCATTTACCTGACTGATAAAACTTTTAACATTTTTCTTTTACTTCCATGACTACTCAAAATCTCATTCAAAGTACTAGAATGTAACTCCTCACCCTTAAATTTTGTTTGTCCCATGTTTTGCACCTTAGAATTTTAATACCCATTTTCCTTTTTTAGTCTTTTTTTTTTTTTTTTTTTTTTTTTGGTTTTTCGAGACAGGGTTTCTCTGTAGCTTTGGTGCTTGTCCTGGAACTAGCTCTTGTAGACCAGGCTGGCCTCGTACTCCCAGAGATCTGCCTGCCTCTGCCTCCCAAGTGCTGGGATTAAAGGCATGAGCCACCACTGCCCAGCATTTTTAGTCTTTTTTACATTAGGATATAAGATTAGGTAATCTTCTCAATATCAATTTAATAGTGTAATAGAATATATACATTGACTAAGGAATATTCATTTTCTAAAAATCACCTTTTTCATTTGAGCCCACAGGCATGATATATGGTTTTTACTCTCTATTTGACATGAGAGTCATCTTTAGGGACTAAGAGCTCTAGGGGACATTTATTTGTCCGACCAATACAAGGTTCCTGTTCAGGTACTCCTTCCTTTGTTCACCATGGCTTGATCCTAGAAATATGACTGGGGTGATATGAGAAAGAATAAATGGAAGGCACTGAAGAAATAACATACATACATAAAAAATTGGAATAAGATGGACTATGCTCACTCTGATGGAGAGTATCTAGTACTACAAATCATAAACTCAGTACATTTGTTATATAAAGCATAAGGAGGATGTTTGAGCTGTCTCTGTAGGAGGTCTGTGTAGAGAAACAATCTCAGGCTGTAAATATCCTAAGGAGAAAGCTACAGTCCTTATTTTCTGTATACTTACCTACTTTTACACATGAACTAGGAGCATGCTTTTCCATTTTCAGGAGTCTGTGACATTTGGTCTGGATCCTTCATATGGTCATTCTCATGTCAATAACATGAATAAACTCAGCACCATAGGTGAGAAAGGAGTCAGACATTTTTGGAGTTTGACATTTTTATTATTTAGCCACAGTTTCTCCTCCTACCTGCCTGCTTGTCTAGGAATCCTGCCAAACTCCTGGTCAGTAAAGAAGGCTCTGTCAAATACATAAAAAAAAAAATTATATATATATATATATATAGCCCACCTCTGTGCTCACAGGGAAAGGGTGATTTTTAGAATATGATTGTTCCTTAGTCTATGTGAATTATCTATTACACTATTAAATGTGTATTTAGAATATTGCCAATCAAATGCCCTATAGTAAAATACTGTGCCCTAGTGTAACTGCAGAAGATAAATCCACCTTTTCTGCCTCCTGATTGCTGGAATTAAAGGTGTGTGTTACCAAAATCTGGTCTGTAAGGCTGACCACCGGGACTGTTTTACTGTCAGATCTTCAGCCAGTCTTTATTTATTAAAATACAATTAAAATGCCACTGCACCTTATTAAACTACAAAGCTCTTCCAAGCAAAAGAAGGAATCAATTGAGTGAAGAAGAAACCCATGGAGTTGGGAAAAATCTTTTCCAGGTATATATGTGACATATGCTTAGTATTCAAAACATACAACAACCTTAAAAATCAAAGATAAGAGAAAATATACAAGTTATGGATAGGAAGAGTTCTTAAAAGAATGAATAAAAATGGCTCAGAAATATCTCAAAAGTTGTTCATCAATTTTAGCAAATTAAAAGTATCTTGAGATTTTACCACAATCTAGTATGAACAGCTAAGAGCAATGAAAATGTTGTCAACAAATGAAAGTGAAGCTGTCAGAAAGGACAACCCCAATTCACTGTTGGTCTCAAGGTGAATTAATGCAACACTCTATATCAGTATGGATAATTCTCAAAAAGGGAAAAGTAAATATATTATATGGCTTAAGTATGCTTCTCCTTGGCATAGCCCAAATGACTCTGCATCCTTCTGCCTAGTTGCTTACATAGTAATCACTGTAACTCTTTACACAATAGCGAGGAGATTCAATCAGCATAAATACCCTTCAACAGATGGATGGAAAATAAAAATATGATACATATAGTTAGTAGGCTACTATTCAGTTGTAAAGAAAATAAATGATGAAATCTGTAGGCAAATGGTTGTCACTAGAAAATATTTTAGTGAGAGAAGTAATGCTGCATGTTCTTCTCATCTGTGGATCCTACCTACAAAACTTAATATATGAGTACACAATTTAGAGCCACACACAATACAGACATTTAAAAATGGAACACAGAGGATGAAGGTGAGATCCAGGTAGTGAAAAAAAAATGGAGAGGGGTCCTTGGATTAGGGACGAGAGAAGGAAATAAACACAGAGAGGAAGATTGGTGCCTGTGTGTATGTGTGTGCATGTGCATGTGAGCGTCTGAATGAAATTATGCCACTTTGGCTGAAAAATGCTTTCCACAAGAGCAATAGCCTATTAAAATATCCCCATTCCTAGAAATGATAATCTTCTTTTAAATTATTGGTCCATATAGAACATGACACTCGCAAAACAGAACAGATTATTTCTGCTGCCTTTGGTTTCCTTTCATGGGATGAAGATAAATTTCCTTTGTTGACAACATAGCACACTTTGGAAAGAGGATGAGAGAATATGGAGAAAGAGGAGGCAGAAAGACTGTGAATGGCAAGCTGCTCAGTAAATCTGCTATAAGATATTGTCTCTTAAAAAGAATAGGAAAGCTACACTCAGGAAACCTATCAATATACTTGCCTAAACAGGACCTGAATATTGGCAGACTAACTAATGTGGAAGGGAGAAATTTTATGAAGCCCAAATACAGACAAAGAATGTAGGTAGCAGAGTTAACTAATGACTACTGAGAAGGGAATTAATCTTTCCCAGGCTTATGTGTATTTATAAAACAATATCTTCAAAGAAAAAGACATCAGGAATTTGAGAGGGAGTAGAGGTGCACAAGGAAGGCAACTAGAGACAAGAGAGAGAAGGGGGGAATTATATAATTATGTTATAATTAATATAAAATAATTAAAAAAATAACAACTGAAATCAAACTGAAGTCATAATGAAAACCATTTTTTTATGGCTCACATAATTGCATCAGTAAACTGTATCCAAACTGTAAGAAAGTAGGAAATGCTTCCAAATGCTTCTTGGAAGTAGGAAAAGGTAAACAAGACCCTTCTGAGCTTAATTTGCACACTAATCCTTGTCATGAACACAAAATTCAGAATAATAAGCAAATTAAGAAATAATATAAAAAATCCTAAAAAATAGAGATTCAAATACTGGAAGAATGAAAATTCTTTCAGCAAAATATTACTGAGTGCTACCTTTGTTTAAGGAACTGCCTATGGCTGTTCTACAAGCATGAAGGTTAGCAAAGCTTCTTATTAATTCTTTGAAAAGCATCCAATTTTCAATTTTACTGAAGTACTCTCTGAATTGTTATTGATAAGAAGTCATTAGTATTAGATACTTTATGATTGCTATAATAAAACACCATGACTCCTGCAAATTATAAAAGAAAATATTTAATTGGGTTTAGAGTTACAGAGTATTAGAGTCCATGATGATTGCATGACAATATGACGGCATGAACAACTGGCAGGTCGCCTCTCAAGTTTCAAGTAGAAAACAGAGAGCACTCACTGGGAGGGGCATGAGAATCTGAAACCTCAAACCTGCCTTCAATGACACAGTACCTCTTGCAAGATCAGACTTCCTAATTCTTTCCAAATAGTTCTACCAGCTGGGGATCATGTATTCAAACATATAAGCCTATGGGGGCATCCTCATTTCCATCACCCAGCATCTATGCTGAAGAACATATGAGTAGTATATTTTAAGAAGGGTCATTTTCAGAAGGCCATGCAGGTCTCCAGCAATTCCTTACATATAAATTTCAAAGAAATGCTTAGGAAAAGTAGCCCAAACTCTGCCAGTTTTATCTCAAGATCTCTTGTGTATGGGTATGGGGAAATTTTTGAACAGACTCTTTAATTGCAGTACTGTTTTGTAATGACCCAGAGTTTTTGGCTATAGGAAACAAACTGAGCTGATATGGTAGCCCATAAGCATGATACACTTTTTATATATATTCACACACACACACATATGCATGTTGGAGTCAGAGACAATATGTGAGCCTTTCAGTTTTGAATTAGCTTATTTTAGCTGATATGAAAATTGGGATTTTCCAGGCAACTAATTTCAGTCACTCTCTGAAGATGTCATAGACCTGATGTCTGCACTAGGTGTCACTATAGGAACTTCTTCTGAGTGAGAGGCAGCATCAAGAAGAAAAAGTTCACTTTAATCAGCTGACACTGTCTTATATTCGATGTATTTTCTGTGAAACCAACCATATATTTTTAAAATTATAAGTCACACATTTGCACATTATTAAGTGACTATGTTGTCCAAATAAGAGTTCTGATTTAGGGAATTATGTCTTTTCAGAATAATTAGAAGAAACTCTTTTTGCACTTATTATTCATGGGATATAGGCAGAAATATATGTACAATTTTAGTTTGACAAAATTAAGCCTCAAATGAATTGTTTTGATTAATTTATGTACAATTCATCTAAAGACCATTTCCCTTTCCTTCTAGAGAAAAGAAAGGATATTAATGATCCTTCAAGCAAAAATTATTATCATTTGAAATTGCAAAAGTACCACTTTAAGAAACTTCTGTATTTGCATTGTAAGCTTTACTTTCATCTATCCCGCGTCATGCTAATCCATTCAAAACTTTGATGATTCTCGTAGGTGTGTTTTAGCAAAGGAAGAGATTTTTAGTCTAAGCAATAACATTGGCAGTGTAATTGGGAAATGTGTTTGTGCAACCATAAAGGTTATCATTGCATATACTTTTTGCAAAAACTGTGAATGGCCTTCAAAATGACTCAGAAGGTAACAGTGGTTGGTACTAAACTTAAAGATCTGAATTTAATCCCTAACACCCACATAGTGGTGGGAGAGATCATGTCCCACAAGTTGTCCTTTGACCCCATATGTGTTATTGCATGTCACTGACAGTACACTAAGCAAATAATAAAAAACTCAGTGTGGTCCTTCTGAAGGTGAAAAAACACATCTCTAAACACAAAATAAGCTATCAACCCTCCTTTAAGTGTATATGATTCCTTTTTGCCTAACAGCCTGGAAATCTTTCATTCTATGTCAAGTAACTTTTCAGCTTTTTTTTTAAATAGAGCTCATAATTCATTAGAACTCCAAGGGACTGTTATTTCATTTTTTTGCAAAGCCTGCAATACTTTTAGTGCACAATGTATATTTTATAAGAACTTCATTCTGACTATATAGTAAGTGTCAAATAGAAACTTTACTTTCAGGTAAGTACTGAAAATGTATCTTGGGCTACTGATAGCTGTGGTTTGTTTATTCATCTCCATAAAAAATGTGAGACCTGGGTGTCTGCAAACATTTTTTTTAAAGTCAAAAGAGTCTCTTAGAGCTAAAGACAGGTCAAGTGTGATTTAAATCTACACAGTTAGCAGGAAGGTATCGGTCTCTTTATAGGTTTTAGGCCCAGGAAACCTTAAATTTGGAAACTGCTCCTAGCAGCTTTCATAATAATAAGAATTGCAAGAGAAATTACTATAATAATAGTATTGATACTGTTTTAAATTATGATAATCATAGAAAATACTCACAGTATTTATTATTTGTGTGATTTTCTACTGACTTTCCAAATTTTGGTATTCATAACAAAACATTGGCATGCAGTACAGACCAATATATTTTTTCTTTGCCCAAGCATCATCAAGAACTTGCACTAGCTGAAGAGATCCACATACCCACATGATGCCACGTGGCTCAGGTGGGTGAAAAACACAAAGACCAGCCTGGGTCCTCAAAGTCAGGGCTGGCTGCAGGTATCCTTAGGCCTTGCAGCACCAGGTGGGTAAGTGTCATTATGATGAACAAGTATACAGCTGACAAATGGGACTGAAAGAGAAGCAGACTGGTTCATGTGCTATGATAAAAGGCAGATCTGAAGAAGCAAGCACAGTGAAGAATGGACTTATATAGTTGACTTGCTTGCCTTTCAAGTCCAGAGTGATATCTAGACATGGGCTGCTGCCTATGGCCATGTCTGGATCCATGGTCCCACTGCAGCTAGGTTCTGTGTTGATGTCTATGATGCATGTTGCCACCAAAGCTACGGGGATGCCTGGGGTGTCAACACCTGTGTCTACTTTGTTGTCTGATGGTCATACTGTAACCATGTTGATCTGAATGGTTAGTGCTGTTATGAGGGGATATGATGACATCCAAAGACTGAGTTGATGCCAAGAACCATGTTCAGGTCCAGTATGAGACCCATACCATGAAAAAGAACCTACCCTGACACTGCCTGGAGAACCAACACCCAGAGGCCAGACAGCCCAGAGATATCAATAGAACCAAATAGGACTGGCAAAGAAAAATCAATGAAATAATTTTTAATGATATTCTGCAATACTCATAGATTGGTGCCTAACCCAATTGTGTTTAAAGTGGCTTCACAAGCAATTGGTGGAAACAGATGCAGAGACCCATAGCCAAATATTAGCAGATCTTGGGGAATCTTGTGGAAGAGGAGGGACAAAGGATTATTGGAGCCAGAGGGACAAAAACAACAACAACAACAAAAAAAAAACCTACAACCCACAGAATCAACTAACCTGGTTTTATAGGAGTTCAAAGAGAGCTAACCACCAACCAGAGAGTTTGTATGGGATGGACCTAGACCCTCTGAAAATATATTACAGCCGTGAGCATGATTTTATTGCAAAACTTTGTAAAGTGAAAGCAAGTGCTGTCTCTGATCAATTACCTGCTCTTGGGACTTTTCTTCCTTCTCAGTTTCCTCATCCAGCTTTAATAAAGCAGAGGTACCTAGTTTTACTGTAACTTGATATGCCATGGCTGATATACATGGAGGCCTCTCCTTTTCTGAAGAGAAAGGAAGAATGGATGTGGACAGGGAAGAGAGGAGAATGGGAGAGGAACTGGGAGGAGAGGAGGGTGAAAGGGGAAACTAAACTGGTTGAGGGATATTAATTAATTAATAGAAATTTTAAAATGTAGAAAAAGTGAAGCATAAAAGTATGAAAGTGAGTGTGTACACACAGAAGTCAGAGGCCACACAAGCACATACAGAGGTCACACACACCAGAATATCAGAGAATTAAAGTACACAAATAATATTCAAAGTTTCATATTTTAGGCTGATTATAAGTAGAGAGTACACTGTTTTTTGGAGCTGTGATTTGTACTGAATGCAAATTTGTTTTAAAAAATTTATCATGCATTTAAAGAGATAAATATTTCTCATTCTCTTTCATTCTTTAATTTTCTTTAGTCAGTGTGAACCTTAAATGAGAAAACAGATAAGTGACTTAGTGAAAACACAGCAGAGTACTGTTTTACACTACCCATAGTAAATAGCCTGACGATCAACTTTACTGCAAATTACTAGCGATTAGCATCTATCTTAAAAAGAAAATAACTAGGGATCTTAACTTACTCTTGACATTTTCTTTTGTCTTTATATTTTGTTTTATGATGCTCTTCAGTGAGATACCTGGCTTAAAGCAAGTTTCACCAAAGTCACAACTATATTTTATGCAAATCACCAATCTGATGTTTATGGTTGGGAAGGCTGAAATTATGAGTTCAGAAGGAGAAGCTGTTTATCTGGGCATTCATGTATTCAGCCAAGAACCTTTTTAAATTTACTCATCACTATTCAGGAAGCATGATTCTTGTCTCCATCAAGAAGCAATTGCTAGAATCAATTTTCCAAAATGTGACCAGAGAAGCCTACAATGGATATGTATCTCAGGACTTCATATGCTTAAATCACCAGAGAATCCTGTTTCTAAATTACCTTTCTACCTCTAAAGTACAAGTAAATCATTGAGTGAACACGGCCTTTAAGATTACTGTGTTTGATTCAGGTAGCTCCCTCTCTCTTTTAAAATGGTTCATCCATATGTGCCTCACAAACTTTTGATGTCTTCCTATTCTATTCTGAGATAGGTCTATATATGCCACTGATTGATGCTGTACTTGACAGACCGAAGGCAGCTCTTTGATTATGATTTTAGGCTCTTTAGTCAGAGATGTGTTATTGGTAGCTTCATCTTTCCTATAAACTTAATAAGAACAATGAAATAAGAAGAGGCACCATACTCTTCCATGTATGTTGAAATTGAAACTGAAGTTAAATTAGTTAAAACTAATTCAGCATCCAGTAATTCACAAGAGCTGCAGAAAATAGAATGATCCTCACTAAGAAAAATATTATCTGAAGATTTTACTTTCACCTATTGTGTTTAGCAGAACTAATGTTCTAAGATGACTCTTCCATGGGATAATTCTTGAGATCTGGACAATTGTAGGATCCAGAATAAAAAGATATTCTGGTGTGAGGAGAGCCTCTGCTAACTTGTCTATCCATGTTTTTGGCTTGATAACAGGCCTTGAAGTCTTTTTCATGGATATCCAGAGACAATCATGCTGCAGGTGTGAAATTTTCTTATTATTAATGAAAATTTCTTCTTCTTATTATTATGTTATCCATAACATGTTCAAGCATATTTTCCAAGCATAAATGTGAACACTATCCTTATATATCATGTAGATGAAAAAGCACATTAAGTATTAATGATTTCTGGGAAAGGAAGCTCACATCTTGATTGTCCTTGAATAACCTTTGAGGCATAAGGCTAGAATATAATAGAAGAAATAAAAACAAAACTATGAAGAGGTCATGAGAGCATCATCTTGTTTCATTTACTAAGAAGATAAACCTTTAAAACATCACTGTCAACTCCAATTTTCCACATGGGGCCAATGGTCTCACGTGTCTTTCCTGTCTTTTAAATGTAGCTAGTCTGAACTGGGACTTTCTGTACTTATGAAATTCGTTATGGATTTTGAATCCTATGGAGAAATCATAAAATTTATCTTTAATGTTCTTATATTACTAAATATTGAAATATTACTATTCTATGTATATAAGGTTAAATAAACTATTATATTAATATTAGCTTCACCTGATTCCTTTGAGTTTTTGATGAAGTCTCTGCAAACTTTGGAGCTATGTACATCTCTCACACTTTCTCTTTCTTTCTATTTATAGTGGTGTATTTGAGAAGTAATACCTTATAATACTAGAGATGGACACTATAAAGTTGTTCCACACTAGCTCAGAATTGAGTATAATAAAGGGTTCTTTATTTAAGGGTAACTCACAGTTCACAGTCCTCTGAATGAATGGAGAACAGGAACTCAGCAGCCAAGAGAGAGTATGTAAGCTTTATGACTGCATTTAGAGTATACAACACCATTCACAAATGGGCTAGCTTTTTAAAGGCTATTGGCTAAAGGAGTTTCCATGGTACCTCACCCTCTTGTCTAAATAAGAGATTTATAAGCCTAATACAAAGCTATATACAATAAGAACAAATATCAACTATAAAAATTAGAATTATAACAGGAATAAACAACGTTAAGCAATAAACATATGCTAAATGTTTCGATAAATTTCCTATCCTAAAGAGTCTAAGTCTTGTATTAGAAATGGCTTGGTCAAGTCATGAGAGCAAAGTAACTACAACTAAGCTTCAACCCCATCAAAATATGAGAAGGGAAAAATGTTACTTGTATGAACAGGAATTGCCATCAAGCAGCTTCCAAAATGTGCAATAAATAGCAGAGACAACTGGCTAACTCAACAATCATCCAAAGTCTCATTTGCAACGTTGGAGCAATGAACTTTGGATAAAGCCTAAAGTAACCGACAGACCATTTTCAGAGGCATGAAAATTCTCAGAACTGTCTTACTCTGTCTTGGCAAGGTTTGAACGTCTTTTTTCATATATCCTGCTTGTCCTTTCTGGATACTATGCATTTTGTCAGTGGTCAAGTCATGGGCCAGTTTTGCCAAGAAGAAAACAAGCTCCAAGTGAAGTGTCTCCAGTGCCCAAGATTCTCTCAGGAATAGATGGGTGCTGTCAGGAACAATTGTGTCTCCTGTTAACAGAAACCTAAGTTATTTAACTGTCACATTCTACAGCTCTTTGAAGTGGTTGAAGATTACCTATCTATGTGGAATACCATCTCTTTGTTTCTAAAAAAAAAAAGATTAGTCTATCTATAAGTATCTAAAAGTAACTATCCAGATGTTTTATTTCATCATTAGTTAAGGCACTATAATCTCTGCTGGTTCCATTTTGGCTAGTTGATTTTCCTTTATAACTAATTGAGAGATAGTTTCCACAAAAGTTTTTAATTTTTTACTCTGTTTATGTGGTAAAATGATTAAAAAATCTTCTCCCTGCACTAAAATTCCTGCAGGGAACGTTCTGGAAGGCAATATGATTAGAATACAATTAAGATTTGGATCTACTCAATCCACATGTGCTTTTTATAATTTTTCTTCTGATGTAGGTGTATCTTCTATATATCTGTTGCTTTCATTGGGTAATTAATAAAACTGCTTGGCCTGTTAGGGCAGAATTTAGATAGGCAGAGTAGAACGAACAGAATGCTGGGAAAAAAGGAAGTGAGCTGACACCATAGCTCTTTTCTCCTAGATGGACGCAGGTTAAGATCTTTCTTGGTAAGCCACCACCTTGTGATGTTACACACATGAATAGAAATGGGTTAATCAAGATGTGAGAGTTAGCAAGTAAGAGGATAGAGCTAATGGGCCAAAGCAGTATTTTAAAAAAATACAGTTTCCGTGTAATTATTTTGGGTAAAGCTAGCTGTGCAGGAGCCGGGTGGCAGGAAGAGGCCCACAGCTCCTTCTACAGAGGTGACTCTGAACCAGTTGCTCCTCTGAGCTGCAGAGTGGTGGTCTGCTCTGGATGTTGGCTCCACCTCTCTCCAATTTCAAAATGGAGGATGTACCATTTTGTGCTAGCTCTGGGGCTGCCAGGTAGGAGCTGCACTCAGCACTTTTACTCTGAGAATGAGTGTGCAGCACAGAAATTCTTTTCATCCAAGTTACAGCCAAATCTGACACGCAGAGCACTATGTGGTCTGAAAACATTTCTCTGTATGGCGGCAGAAATCTGCCATGCTCTCCTGCCTGCCTAAGTCTGATCCCACAGTCTGCCCAGGTGGGGAGTGCAGGCATGGTCTCAGAGTAGTTTTTTCCTTGATCTCGAGCAGGCACATAAACATCCAATTGCATAAAAGCCATTGAAATGTTTTATAGCTGGAGTTAGCACTGGCAACACAGCCCAGGAAGCTGCATTTTATAACCACGAAGGTTTTTTTCCTGCTATGGCTGCTGAGTCAAGGAAATTTCTCTGCAGCACGCCACCAATGAACAGCAAAAAACGGTGTTAAACTCTGTTTTTTTCTGTTTTTAAAATTAAGCTCTCTCAGGTTTTACTTAGATCCAGTTTACCACATTGGAGCGCCACTCTGTAGTAGGAGCATCAGGCCACTTCCCCCCATTCAGCTCCCGCATGGCTAGCTTAGCCCCAGAAATAAGAACACACAAATTGTATCTTTTAAACACTGTTTGGCCCATTATCTGTAGCCTCTTACTGGCTAATTCTCACAACTTGATTAACCCATTTCTATTAATGAGTGTAGCACCATGAGATGGTGGCTTACCATGAAGGATCTTAACCTGCATCCATCTCGAAGAGGATAGCTATGGCATCTGCTCACTGCCTTCTTCCTTCCAGCATCCTGTTCTGTCTAATCTGCCTACCTAATATTCTCTCCTATCAGGCCAAGCAGTTCTCTTTATTAATTAACCAATGAAACTACAGAGAAATAGAAGACTCACCTACATTATTCTTCAACCAAAGTTAATTCTTTCCCATCATCAGCTGTTAATTCCTTGAGAATATTTAAGTCTTTGTCACCATCTAAGGTTTTATTTAAATGAATTATTAAATCAAATGTGTCCTAAAAGCAGTAATAGATCAGAAATATCTCTTAGTATTCTTTGAAAATTATGAACAACACAATTGTTCTATCCTAAATGAAGCTTCTTGTATTCCACTTATCTGTAAACCTATTTTATAATCTAGGTAGAACTGATAGAATCTCCTTTTTGTATTTTTTTCAGAAGCAATTTTTAATCCCCATTTAGGCAAATCTTTATTTACTTCTTCATTCTTTCTGAGGTATCTACATTTGAAACAGATAGCAAAATATCTTCCATATAATGGTAAATTATAGGTTTAGGAAATTGTTTGCATATTATTTCCCATGGTTGACATGGAAAATATTGGCACAGGGTGGTGCTATTTAGCAGTCACTGTGTGATGATGGTCCATTGATATCTCCTAGTATTATAAGTAGGCACTGTGAAGGCAAATTTTTCTCTGTCCATTTACTCTAAGGGTATAGTAAGAAAAAATCTTTTAAATCAATAACTATAGGGCCAACCTTTAGACAATAAAGAAGGCAAAAATATTCCATAGTGTAGAGGCCCATAGGTTGAGTTATCTTGTTGACAGCTCTTAGATCTGTCACCATTCTACATTTTACAGATTTCTTTTAGACAACAAATACAGAAGAATTCTAAGGGGTGGGTCATTCTTCAATATGGTGAGCACCTAGTTGCTCCTTTACCAGCTGTTCTAAAGACTGCAGTTTCTCTTCTATTAAAGGCCATTGTTTAACCCATATTGGTTCTTCAGTTAATCATTTTAAAGGGCCCTTGGTACCGCTGAAGGTTTTTTAGTAGTTCTATTTTCTTGCACAGCCTGAATGGCTGGTGAACTTTGTTTATAGTACTTTATAATATTCTTTCCAGAAACATGAGTTTTTGGGACTGAAGGAATGATAATCTTGGTATTCCATTGTTGCAACAGGTCACAACCCCATAAAGTCAATGTACTATTATCCCTATATGGCCTCAGACTTCCTTTGTCCTTATGGCCCTATGCATTCAATTCATCTTGAGCTTTGTTTGACTTGAAATAGGCTTCTAATTTCTAGGAATTGAACATCTGTCTCTTTAAGAGGCCAACTCAGATGCCAGGATGCTGGAGTAATGATAGTCCCATCCACACCAGTATTTAGTATTCCCTCAATTGCAATGTTATTTATAAGAACTCTTAGCTTTGATCTTTGGTCATTTATAGAAGTCTGCCAAAATATATGTTTCCTTTTTACTATTGGGATTTTTGATTCATCCTCCAGGTTTATTCCATCATCCAGACCAGTATAAACTTTTACAGCAGCAATGGATTTTTCAATTTACCTGGTGAGACATGTCTTCCACAGTGGCTGGGAATGAGTGTACCACATTTGTTCTTGGGTTGGTCCCACAAGAGGTGCTTAAGGAGTTTCCTGATGGTATCAGGTTTCATTGTCTGTTTTGCTGATTTGCATTTATTAGTCCAATGTCAGCATTTGTCACATTTTCTACATAATCTAGCAGATTGTGACCCTCTATTTTTATCATTCCCAGAGGAGATATTATTTCTAGGAAAACCTTGTCTAGAATTCCTTCTCAGATATCTTATTATACCACAATTTAAACAGTTGGTATTTTGATGTCTCCTCATAGCTTTGGAAATTGCTTCTCCTACAAAAGCCTCAGTATTACAGGCAAATGTCTCAGTACTCATTGAATGCAGGATCCGTTCATCCATTGGTGTTGATCTAACTTTGAAAGACCCTAGTATCTTTTTTGAATTTTAAGTTGACATTTTTAAAAAGCCAAAGATTCAATATGTATTTGTCTAGTTTCTGAGTCTGTTACTCCTATTTGTACAGCCCTGGTTAATCTTTGTAAAACGCCACTAAAGTGTTCTTTTTAAACTTGTTTAACAGCAATATATGATTTCATTCTGTTTTTGGTTCCTGAACCCTTCATTTAAAGCTACTGATGGCAGAGAGACAAGATATGTGCATCATAAAAATCTTGATCTTCTGGATCAGCATAAGTGCCCTCACCAAGAGTTTGATTGGGAAGCCTCAGATCCTTTTGCTTTTTCCTGTTGTTCTAATAGTTATTCCTCTTCTTTCCAAAAGCATTTACACAGTAGTTTCCACTGAAACTAATTGAAGCAAATCATGTAGGGTGGCCTTATTGCTGGAAACCCATGTATTTATTACCTCTCTAACAAATGGTGAGTACAAGATATAAGATACTAATGATTGCTTTATTTCTTTTAGATCATTCATACCTATTGTTTTCCATTTACATTCTTTGGATACATTTGGACATTTAGAACTTGAATGGTATGTCAGAAGTAATTACTGTGTGGGAAGCCAAAACTCTTGGTAAGTCATCTCTGACTCTGACAGGTACTGGTGAGGACTGGCATTGTTAAATCCTTTCCTTGTACCTTCTCTCTCTGCTCATCAGCTCTGATAGTTTCCTCACTTATTTTTTTTTAAATATTTTCTATGGTTTATTTAACTTTATTTTTTTATGCACATTAGTGTGAATGTGTCAGATCTCCTGCAACTGGTTCTTCAGACAGTTGTAAGCTGCCATGTGGGTGCTGGGAATTGAACCTGAGTCCTCTGGAAGAGCAGTCAGTACTCTTAACCACTGAGCCATCTCTCCAGCCCCTCCTCACTTATTTCAAATCTTTTTACTACAGTTTTTTTTTTGTAAAGCCTGAATGTATTGACATATGAATGTTTGTAATGATCTTACTGAGTCACTTGTCCTCAGTTCCTCATTCTGCAATATGATTCCAAGGTATGAAATTTTTCCATTAAGGATAACTTCTCATTCTTGAATATCATTTGAACAGCACGCAGATAGAGTAACTGGAGAGTTACTCTATCAGCAACTTATCATACCTTTTTTGCATATTTGGATTTTCAAATTCAACAGTATAAATTCTTTCAGATACCTTCTCAGTGCTCTTTTACATGGGTTGAATTTTGTCTGCCAAATTGATGTTATTGTTTTCAATGGTGTTAAATTTTTTCAAGTAATTTTTGAGTTTTGATAGTATTAATCCTTTCAGCTAGCTGTTCACTATTAGGCTATAAAGACTGCATCATTTTTAAAAGAGCCTGGTTTTTAGCTCTGTTATTAAACCATTTTCTTAAGAATATCATATAATAACCAAAGCTAAGTCCTAATATCCAATAAATGGATATATCAGAAAAATCACATAAGCCTTGAAGAATTCCATCTATAGTATAAACTCAAACGATATTAAATTCCTGTATGGTAATATTGTCTGCAATCATATAGCATTCAAATGTATTGATTTATTTATTAATTAATTAAAGTTAGCTCTATTATGAAATTTCAGGAAATTGTTTTAGGTGTAATAATCCTTCTTGGCCAACAGGTGTCGTGGTTCAACTACATGGTATAGAGACCTCACTGGTGGTAGAAATCATGAGAAGCAGTTACATGAACAGTTGCACATTGGCACTTGCTTAAATATTTGGAAATATGCTTTGGTTAACAAATTAAGAGCAATTAAATCAATTATATACATGGAAAGAGTTTTTTTTTGGTGGCCAAAATATGAAGGAACCCAATGCTCCCAAGCAGTGAATATAAATCAGAAACTGTGCACCTCACTGCATGGCATGAAAAATGGCAAAGGGAGAATCATAAATGAGTCTGGAAAATTGTTGTCACTGTATGGTAGCTGTACTGTGGCAGGTATTTGGCAAAACACTGCTTAGTAGGTAAAATTAAGGCAGGTAGGTGGGGGTGGGAGGTCTTCTGGACCACAGACCTTTTGGACTTTTTGGGCTGGTCCTGATAGGTGTTGTAGGAGACTGCTTGTAAGTTCCTTGCCATTCAGTGCTGAAATAATCACACAGAAACCATATTATTTGCAATACTGTTTAGCCAATAGCTTAAGCATATTTCTGGCTAATTCATATCTTAAATTAACCCACTCCATTAATCTCTGTATGATTAATGAGGCTGTGGCTTACTGGGTAAAATTCTGGTGTCTGTCTGTGGCCAGGCTCCATGGCTTCTCCTGACACTGTCTTCTTTCTGTCAGCATTCAGTTTAGTTTTTCCTGCCTACCTCAGTTCTGCCTTGTGCAGGTCTGAGACTGTTTCTTTATTAGCCAATGGTATTTACAGTATACAGAGGGAATCTCACATCACCTCCATTTTTCTGTTTAAATAAAAAGGAAGGTTTCGACATTAACAATGTAAAATTACATAAAATAGTTATCAAGCTTGAATTATAGTTACAATTTTTATAGCTATTTTATATTTCATCATAACTAAGGAAAACTATAACTATATATCCTTCAGCTCCATCAAAGACTCCAGAAGGATATAATATTACCTAGATCAGCAGCAAGTGCATTATAAGCAACTTTTAAAACTCTAGACTTTACAGAGACATCTTGCTGCCTAGACAGTCACCCAAAATTTTTTGTATCATTGGGGCATCCATCTTCAGCCTATAGGCCCTTAGTGTCCAGCAGACTTTTCCATGCAGCAGGAAATTTCAAAGTCAGTTCCACCCATATTGGCAGTTTGTCAGTCATATTTTTCTGTGTCCTGCAGAATGTCTGGCAGACTCTTTGATAAAGCAGGAATCATGATAGGTGTCTCACCTTTATGCAAGTTCAGTAGTCATCTCTCTGTAAGTGCAGAATGTCTAGCTCATATAGTATAACATCAAGCAGTTTATGCAAGAGCAGATTCTTGCCCAAATGGCTAGCAAACTCCATACAGAGCCTCTTCAGTGCCCATCTTCCTCTTGAATCTATTGTTGCTGCCAAGAACAGATGTTTTTCATTGTCATGAAAAGTACTAACTTTTTAAAACATTTTAAATGGCATATTCTGAAGGTCTCTGAAAGATTTGAAGAATAAAAATATATCTATCTATATATATATTTATAAAACCTAACTAACATATCTACAAGCTTGACT
>NW_026068102.1:3463749-3470978 GCF_014885135.2 Alexandromys fortis
TATATATATATATGACTTTAAATTTGTCAATAAACCAAGATACACACCAATGCAAAATATTTATATCTCTATCATATCCACCTTCAAGTATAAATAAACACCCACAAACAATATTTGGGAATTTGGAGGTAGTTTTCTCCAAACCTCTTCCTGCTCTTTGGCAAAGAAATTTTTTGGGGGTGTTCTCAGTGACCTTTAGGTGGGTCCTGGTGCATCAAACCACATTAGTCTGGAAGAATTCCACAGATTCTCATTCTCTGTGGAAACAACAGAAGAATCTCTTTTCCAAAACAACAAATCCTAAGATCCAAATTTTGAAGTCAAGATACCTTCAAAACATATATGTGGGTTTAGCTTAGCAGTCCCCAGAATCAAACGTTTCTCTGCAGTGAAAATTCAAAGAAAACACAATATAATACATAATCCAGACTCTCTGTGTGTATTCTATCTTTATATGGCTTATTTTTTTTACTCCTTTAAATCTATGACTGTTAGTACTCTCTCCTTTAACGACATTCCTTTTTTTTAATTTAAAACCATTTACTTCTCTTTATAATGGCATATATTCTTTTTCTTCTTTCTCCCAGGCCTATGTACAAACAAATATCCAATACTGTGATCCATTTAGAGGTCTTTCTCATCTGGATTTGTCTTTATTGCATATCTCTAGTCTTTTTCTGACCAGGACTGCTTCTCCAAATGCTAAGTGCTTCTGTAAAATCTAAGTGGTGCCTTTGCTAGGTCAAATATGCCACTACCTGCTTGCTCCACCCATTCTAACATGGCAAAAGTCTGTTCATTGCCTCCAAGATTTCTGGATGGGAGCCATCCTCACCACCTCAACCCTGATAACCAGTTGGCTCATGCTGCCACCCAGGAACTTGCATCAAGCTACCCACAAACCCAATGTAAATGCTTGGCCTTCTGAATGAGCCAGAATTTGTGCTGGCAACATGGCCCAAGGAATAACTGTTTTAAAACTGTGTGACATTTTTCTGCTGCTGCTGACTCAGGAAAATCTCTCTTAAGGGAGCTGCCACAAGCAGCTGAACTTTGTTTTTCTGTGTCTAGAATTTCTTTTCAAGCCTTCTCAGGTTTTATGTGTATTTAGCTAGCACAAGTTGGAGAACTAATTTGTCATAGGAGGCTGCTTATTAGTTCCCAGTTGCTAAGTGCCCAAATAACCACAGAATAACTCAGAAACTGTATTAATTAAATCACTGCTTGGCCAATTACATAAATGTATTGCTAGGTAGCTCTTAAAATCTAGAATTAACCCATCTCCATTATTTTATAGTTTACCATGAAGTTCCTGGCCTACCAGCAAGGTTATAGCATGTCTGTCTCTGGTGGCATGTCCTTGGCTTCTCCTGACTCTTTCTTCTTCCTCCCAGCATTCAGTTTAGTTTTCCCCACCTACCTAAGTTTTGCCTTGTGTGGGCCTAAGACATTTTCTTTATTAACCAATGGTATTCACAGCATACAGAGAAGAATCCCACATCAGGTAGGTGTGGAGTTGGGATTCACATGGATACCAGATGTAGATGAATGCTATAAATTAGTCCCACTAGGTTAGAACTGAGTATAAGAAAGAGTCCTTTAATTAGGGGTAGACTCACAGCTCAGAGTCATTTGCAGAAGAAGGAAACAGGGACCAAATCCAGCAACCAATGGAGAAAGCACACAAACTTTATGGCTTCATTTATAGTATAAGAGACCATGCCCAAGTGGGATGGTATCTTAGAGTGTATTGGCTGAAGGAGTTCCCACAGCATCATAGTGTATATATGTGTGTAAGTGTAGTGCTTTGATTTTTCTTTTGCACTATAACAAAATATATCCACCCATGGATGGTTGAAATTAATTTCTCATAGTTCTGGAGGCAGGGAATTTCAATATCAAATCATTAGCAGTTATGATCTCTTCTAACAAGCACAGTTTTCAAGGTGTCTTCTAGAGAAGAGGAGTGATACACTCCCATTTAGTAAAAGTAGATAAGGTTCAACTCAGTCTCTTCAAACACTATTTTTTTCTACCGAATTAATTCTTTCATGTTTATGAGGGAACACATCAAAAAGGAGACTTGACCTCTTTCTAATTTATGTTATGAGGCAATTCTGTATTATGTATGGATTTCCATTTTACTGGTCCTCTTTCTTTTCTCTTATACTATGCAATCACATTGTTCTTTTGCATATGGACAATGTGAAAATTGAGGAATTACTTTGGATGAGGACTGATTAAGTCATGTTAAAAATATACAAGAGATTTTTAGGAAGAGAAAAACAGAAAATCTTTTTAAGAACAAAGACCAAAGAACTCATGGAGAAGCTCTGACCAGTTTCTCAGATAACACAGATAATTTTCAAATGAAGATTTCTCACTAGGTACAGGGTGAAACACCTTTCTAGATTCAAGATCTGAGCATCTGGTGTTCTTCAGTTTCAATTCTCATCCATTTTTACAGATATTTTCTGATGAACGCATGACTTTTTCCTTCATTGCTCATTATAAGGCATTCAACCACTCCAATGTCAGTGATGAGGAATCTGAATATATTATATTCTTAACAGTTTCCACACAAACTTTATTGATGGGTGACTGAAGCCTTTCAAAGTGGCAAGGTTGTAATTGATCTGGAGTAGATGGGGTAGGGTGGGGAGTGTTGCCTCTATTTGATGTAGAAACAGAGATGGGTGAGTAAAAGAATGGTTATCAATGTGGATGGTAGAGAAAAGAAAAAAAAAATTCGGAATCTCTTTTATCTTATTTTCTAGTGTTTGAGTTCTTAAATAGTTCAGGTATACTCACAACCTTCTGTTACAACAGAAAGAACCATCTGCCAAACATTCTGTATGCAATATAATATCTCTCTAGAGAGAGTTTAATATTCAGTTCACAAAAAAAAGGATGGCAGGGACTTGTAAATAAAAGGAAACAACTGAAGTAGTGAGAAGGGGCTGTACTCTAAATATCCAACCTGGATATTTATAGTCAAGAGCTGAAAAGCCAGAATCCACCACCGCCATCTCATTCTGTCTCTCTGTTTCACCCTGACTTTCTCTCTCTCTGTATCTCTCTTCTCACATCTCTCCTTTCCTTTCTCTGTATTTGAAACTCTTTGCTATTTATTCTGATTTCTTTCATGATAATCTCCTTCCTAGGGTCAAGAGAGGCTACTAAAGATAAAAGTTTAAAATAATAATTTTAAGCAATGTGCTAACAGTGAACTTTAAATAATATAATAATGGCAAGCAAAGCAATATTTGATCAAAGAACAGGGAAGGCAGAAAATGAAGTAAAAAAATGAATCTTAGTCAAACTTTACTTCCTGAAGTTTTGCTGTTTTGTCACTGGATAAACAAATAACAGTTCTATGATTTATGAACAGTAGGAATTATTTGAAATGCTCAATTGTACCCCCAAGGAGACTTTTCGAAGTAAATATACATGATGGCAATGCCAGAAGATTTAGAAATGTTATCACAGCTTTGCTATAGCTCAAGGTATCCTGATAAAAGTGCATGTGGGACTATAGGAAGAAACCATCAATCTGTTGCTTAATTCAATGTTTTAGGCAGTGTACAAGCTCAAAGACTGTAAGTAAATAATTTAAGTGAAAATTTATTACTAATAAAGCTTCTAACTCCTCCGTTCATTAGCTATAAACCTCAGAAAATTCTGCTCTTTAGTTGTGTATTTTGGAAAAATATTCTGTGAGTAGTTGGTTTCAATGTGTTAGGAAAACAGCAGCTCAAGCTACTACCTAAATGTAACTGAAGGACATATATTGTAAATCTATAAACTTATAAAATTATAAACAAATTTCCAAAACGTTCAGCATTTCTGCCCTCTAAAGGCAAATATTCCACTTTTACTGCTATGTTTATTAAAATGAGTGAGACTGTGAGTATATATAAAACTCCATAGCCTATACATCTATCATTGTATTCTTTGGTGGTCTTCATTGTCTTTTCAGAATTAAACTATCATAGTTGTAAAAGGCTTACCATTTTTGGTTTCCACATTTGTAAGAGATAGCTACAAGTTTGGCAGTGGCCATTAGGCAATGCAGATTGAATTGTGTACCCTAGATTTGTTGACTTCCTGTGATTAAAAGAATTAATCTTCAGTTTTATAGCTTTGCTTGTAACTGCTGATATTCACTAGGGAGGGATACAAATGAATGCCCAATAGCCCCCTTGAACTAGAGCAAGGGAATTGTACAATAGTGATCATGCTTCCAGAGCTGGTCTTCTGAAACTTCAGGGCATCTAGCACTGTGACTTAAATGGTTAGGCATTTTCTCAACTACTGTATAAAGCAAATACTTCTAGATCCTAGCTTTATTATGGTCACAAAATTGTCCTTTTGTGACCTTTCTTTTAATCAGGATGACATGATCTATGTCTTTCTGTCCTGTAACATCCAGAGTAATACAAATACACAGTTACAAATATATGTTGCCTCATTGTGTTAATAAAGAGCTTCCTCTTTTATCTAGCACATGCTTCATTTACTGCTCTTCATTATAAATCAAGTTTCTACTGAAATATTATATTAGATTCTTTTGAAATTATGAAAGAGATATTCTAAAGCTGTATTCACTTTTTTCTCTGTTTCATTCTCTTTTGTGTACTCAGTGAATTCTATTTTGGGTATCAATTTCAGTGACCTTTGTTACCCTACAAAAGGGGTATTGCTTTATAAGTTTTCTTTACCTACACATGTTACAGGAAACATGATAACAATGACAAAGATTGGCTAAAGACTAGTGTTCAATTATGTCCCTCAATTCTTTTGTCTAGTATAATTTTCTAAGATTTGTTAACTCTTTTGCTCCTATGTTCTAGCTTAGTGTATACCCCTAATGATAATGGTTTGCTACATACAAGGACTCTAATTTCTCTAAATCCTTTTTAGGAATTCTTCTTTTATCTTGTCATAATTTGGTTTCTAGGTATCCCAAATATTAATTCAGGGAGCAAGACCTCCTGAGGTCATCATCATCACCATCATCATCATCCTCTGTCTGTCTGTCTGTCTGTCTGTCTGTCTCTCTCTCTCTCTCTCTCTACACACACACACACACACACACACACACACACACACACCTTGAATGTAAACATATGCATACTACACAATAATAAACAAATTTTCTGGAAATTTTTTTGCAGAGGCTGATGAGGTTCTGAAATTCCTAAGAAGAGTAGGAAACCACATGGGCTTTATCTAAGCATGCCAGGTCAAATCATAACTTTACCCTTTGTAGCCAAAGATTCTGCTGGATCACTTTTCAAAAATGATGTGAAATGTGGGTGGAGAGAAGTTGGAAAACAATTACATTTCAAGTCTTCAAGTGTGTGTGTGTGTGTGTGTGTGTGTGTGTGTGTGTGTGTGTGTGAGAGAGAGAGAGAGAGAGAGAGAGAGAGAGGTGGAATTCCTCTCTGTATGCTGTGAATAAGTTTTATTCCCAATGATTAATAAAGAAGTTGCATCAGTCTATAGCTGGGGAGAATAAAACCAGGTGAGATATCTAAAGAGAGATATATAGATTAGGCAGAGTCAAAGAGACACGACCATGCAACTGCTGAAGGAGACAGATGCTGGAAACTTATCCATGGGCCAGAGCCTCATGGTGATGTATAGATTAATAGAAAAAAGGTTAATTTAAGAATTTAAGAGTTAGTTAACAAGAAGCTTTAGCTAATAGACCAAACAGTTTTGTAAATAATATAGTTTCTGTGTGATGGCTCAGGTCTGGGCAGCTGGAAAACTTACGAGCAGTCTCTGCTTGTGTTTGTGTTTTGTGTGGTGTGTGTGTGTGTGTGTGTGTGTGTGTGTGTGTGTGTGTGTGTATTTGGGGAGGGCATGAGGTCAGAGGACAACTTTTTCAACTTTTTCTGTCCTCTCACTTACACATGAGTTCCAGGGGAAAAAAACTCATGTTGTCAAACTTGTCTACTAAACACCTTTACCTGCAGAGCTACCTCTCTAGTCCTTGAGTTCTCTCTTCCATGCTTTAATTTTTGAAAAAAAAAAATAAAACCCTAGCAATTATTTTATTAGCACTGGTTAATAAAGAAGTTGAATCACCCTATGGCAGGAGAGAGTAAAGTTTCACCACTTCCTTTTACATCATTAACAGATCATTTAAATTTAAGATCACTAAGTGGATTTTCCATATTCTCTAAACAGCTAAGAGCTCTGGTTTCCACTGTAGAGTTAGTTATTGGTGAACTTGTAGAAAGAATATTTTATTATCATCTTTAAGATGCAGAGATAAATTTAAAAGCAATACTACAAATTAAAAGTGTCATAATCTGAAATAGTTACCTTAAGGCACTGATTTAGCAAGAAGAGGTAAGCAACCCTATGAGTTTTATCTTACAAATAAAGAACTATCTGCATAGATCAGAACACATCCATATAGATAAAACTTTATTTATTTTTTCAAATTTTACCAGGTTTTCAATGAAAATTACTTAAAGTGATATTTTCAAGGTGTTTTATCACCTGAAATTTTGGTACTATCATCACTTTTCTTTTTATTAAGGCACAGAAGGAAGAAAATGTTCTTCAAGGCTATACAGCATATTATAACAAAGTTGGATTTTGATTTCCAGTTAGTAATTTCTAGAAAATGCATTATTAATCCTATGTTATCTGGAGTATCAAAGACAAGCAGAATAAGAAATACTGACAAATTTGACATGTGTCATGAGTGCATGGTATTTAAAATGCTTAAAGGTATCTGAGGAATAATTACTGATAATTTTCTAATCAATGTACCCAATTCAGTGTGCTCTGTGAAATTATTTTGTCATAGCTGGATGGCTTCTGACTAAATTTAGAGTTCTGACACATTTTATGGAGATGTATCACAAATTAGAAGAGAAGACTATTCAGTAATCATAGAAATTTAATTAAAACCAAACAGAATTATCTGAAAACTAAGAAAAAATTATAGGGAAGTGGTTCCAAAATTCACTAAATATTAAAATTTTATTTTATGTGTATGAGTGCTTTGTTTGTATATCTGTGCATCGTGTGTGTGTGTGTGTGTGTGTGTGGTGCCCTCAGGGTTCAGAAGAGGGTATCAGAGCCCCTGAAACTGGAGTTACCGATGGTTGTGAGCTACCCTGTGGGTGCTGGGAATGAAATTCAGGTCCTTTGCGAGAGCAGTCAGTGCCCTTAACCAGAGAGCCATATCTCTAGCCCCAATATGA
>NW_026068102.1:3470997-3483774 GCF_014885135.2 Alexandromys fortis
TTTTATACTCTCTCCACAGTCCCCCCCCCCGCCACTCCTCTTGCCCCTCATTATCCCATTCCATCCCCCATCCACTCTCCCCAATGGGTACAGTGTCCCATGGGAAGCAAACAAAATCTGACACATTAAGTTGGAGTAGGACCAAGCTCCTTCCTTCTTCATTACAACCAATTTTTCAAAGAAGCTGTTGTATTTTGTGTCCTCCAGAATATCATCTTGTGTCCATGTATTGTGTGGTAGTTTTCAAGCCCCCTTTTCACACACAGTTTCATAGACATAATAGAAATATCTTCATGTTGGAATTCTATTCCCTTGACATGTGGAAGGCCTGGGCTCAGTAAGTTTCAGAGAGGTATAACCAGTCAGAATATATATTATGTGAATCAGGGTCTGAGCATGCAGAGTCTATTGCTTCCTTTTCTACTTTGCTGCTATCCTGGTTATTTTCTTTCCATCCTCAGGATAGAGTTATTCTGCAAATTTTCCTCCAGACCTTAGTTTTCCACAGGTAGAAGAAGCCAGTGAAGTGGGTTTTGACTTTTCTTATGAATCCAACATTCATCAATCACACCATCAATTAACATAGAAAATGCCACTGATTCATTTTGTTAAATTGGTGCCTGTCATTGGGGTAGAACTTCAATCTCACTTAAAATTTGTGAAGTTTACTTAGGGCTGGCCTTAAATTCTTACTGATGTCATATTAACTTGTGCTCTATTTTAATGTTCTCTCTTTGGTATTCTTGTTAGTTCTAGAATTGTGGAATTTCAAAGACATAATATAAAACTTACTTGAGTGTATTTGTCTCTAAGTATATTTGGTTTGCTTAAGTTTTGAACCCTTGAGTCCTCACATTGTTACTTATAACTCACTTATGTTAAATATAAGTAACATGTCTTATAACTGATAAAGATATAAATTTTTGGTGTCATAGAATACCAGAGGGGAATTTAAAATATTTCACATTAATTTATTAATAAATTGGGAACTAAATGTGTTGAGTTGCTTGCTGCGGTGATTAAGCTTTAGTTGTTTTTTGTTACTCTAGCAAAACACACCAGGTGATTATCTGAAAAGAGAAGAGCTACATTTTGGATTGCAGTTATAAAATTTTCAAACTAAAATTGAGGAATGGGTGTTGATTGCTCGATGCTTCTGAGGTTGAACCATGTCATGACAGGGTCATATGGTGAGATAAAACATTGCTCACCCCATTAGTTAGCAAGAAAAGAAAAGAACTTTAGGCCAAGTATTAAAATCAGCTTCAAGGATTCACTCTGAATGATAAAATGACTTCCCACAAAAATGCCTCCTCAAGGTCCACCATTGTCTACCAGAAGCACCCAAGATGAAGACTTAATACCTGGAATGTGAACAAACCAAAGTGCCTCTACAATACTTATGCCCCACGTCTGTACTCTATGTTCTCAGTGCTGGCATTGATTAGCTCACTGAGCTCCTTTAAAGTCCAGGTTTTGATTTAATTTCCATTTTGGATAAGAACTATTAAGACACTGTTTCCTTTGCTTTCTTCCTTGCAAGCTATGTCCCATCATGCTATTTTCACTTTTAGTAAAATGTAATGCTGTGTATACCATTTTTGCTTTCATATTCTAAACCTAAGTACCCTTAAGAAGTTAAGGACCTCCTACTATTGTAATATATCTCAGTATATTGTTTTATCACTTGTTCATTTTTCTTAATCCTGATCATATCTTTGCAAGCATTGCTTCATTATACTTTTCTTGATTATGTTATTGAAACACAAGAGAAAATTCAAATAGAGACTCAGGAAACGTCTTTCATTTTACACTTCAATCAAGAACATTGTGTTCACTAAACTCATGATGCATCCACTTGTTCAAGTTAAAATAATCTCTATTCTACTCTTATTATCAAATTCAATGCCAAAATATTAAGTATTTTAGCTTCTTTCCTATTATTTTGAAGCTGATCCTCTGTATCAGTCCACTTTCACCCTGTGGGTAGTCTGTATTTTTTGAATCTGGAAGTCTGTTTTTAAAAATATTCAAAATAGGCATACATGTAGCATTATGCCATCTAACCAGGGTGAACTTAGAAGTATATCTGAAAATACATATATGCAATGTCCATTGTCAATAGGCTACCCTTACCTGTTTTATTGCTGTCACATGTTTCCAACATGTAAATAAGAGATCATTGTTTGCCACTAGGGCTATTGACTATGCACTCTGTACTGGCTTACTTTAATACCAGATCAACACTATCACTAATGTAAATCTATGCCCCACACATGGTGCCACATTAATTTTATGTTGTTTATTTACTCCCGCCATAAGGTTCAACAACCCCAACTATTAAGCTTGATGGAATTGCATTACCTTAATGAAATGTACTTCACCAATAGAGAAGAGTGTCACTTTCACAAGTGGAAGCACTGTTAGCAAATTTTTATGAGAGAATTCCCAAAATCATATCTTAATTGCTTGGACAGCTGTGTAGTTTACATAATGAGCAAACAATGCCAAGGTTTTCTATTTCCTTTGTCAGCTGTACTGGATGTTAGTATGCATGCTGGACCCTTTCTGGGTCTTTTATTACTTGATTGCAAATCATTCTTCATTGTTGCCTAAATTTATGGAAGGACATTGCTCCCTGAGGTACCATTTCCTTTCAGGTCTGTAACTGAACATGACTGATGGCGCCAGAGTAACAGTTGCTCATTACTGCGTTCACTGAGCTGTGATTGCTCCAATACTTTATGTTGGCAGATGTGTTTCCCTAGGAACAACATCTCTGAGACAAAGGTCATTGATCAAACCCCTTCTGGCTGTTCCATTATGTGCAAATGATTGCTAAAAGCTGAGAGGCTGCAAAGGAGGTATTACAACTCATGACATATTAGGAGAGAAGTCCAAATGAATAAAAAAGGCAAGTGTAATAAAGTGGAAAAGAATTATACCTAAACTATAGCAATGTTTTTATGTGAGTTAATAGGGATAAAGGGACAACTGGGTGATTTTGAAAGACATGTAACATCAGAAGAGGGTTTTTTTTTTTTTGTCATTGTTGGCATAAGCTTTGCAATTTGGTTGACTGACAGGATTCATCGCTGGAGCTGTTGAATGTAGAGCAGGAATGTGTAAGGCCTGTACTCAGATTCATGCTATTCCAATCACAAAAATTAGGGCACTTAAGTGGACAATATTATGCCTTACTTTTCATTCATTTCTTCACAAATATTTAGGAAGTCCTCGACACATACAAGTGACAGACATTGATCTGTAACTCATCCCTCAGCTTTTTAGGGTAGTGATGAAAAGTATTGGTGGATATACTGATAATTAGGACCACTTACACTTCAGTGATTCTATATTCAGGCTGGATAGAATGGTACTTTGTTTCCTGCTTAGCTACAACAGTAACTCTTTCCAGCAGACTTTTTCAGGGAGATAGATTGTCTATCAACTAGAAGTCTGTGTCCTTTACCAGTTAATGAAGGCTGATATCGGTCAGATAGACTATATAGCATGTGCATAAGTGATGGGCTTGGCTAGTCATAGGACACCATCTCATTTCATAATGGCATTACTTTTTCAGTGTTAAAAGAGCGTTCCTTTCTGTTATTGCAATTTTCATCACTAAAATAACTTCATGTGAATCAAATTCTTCTTTGAGTTTAAAGTATTATCTTAAAACATAGTAGATAAATTTTGCTAATTCTTAGGACAAAAATATGGCCTTCCTAATGTTCTATAGTTAGTCCTGAATGGTGCATTTATCTCTAGAGTGCTTTTATAGAAGCCACAATAACAGTAACAGTTTCAATGAGAATGTCCCTCAGAAGAGTAGATGCTAGAAGGCTTAGTTCCCAGCAGGTGGCACTGTTTGCACAGATTTAAGAGGCCTGGCATTGAAAAGGGGTGTGTATTGTTTGAGATGAGTTCTGAGATTTTAAAGTCATGCACCATTCCATGCTCTGCTTCTTACTTGCAAATCTAGATGTGTGCCCTCAGCTGATCATGCTGCCATTTCTTCTGCCCACTGCCAAGAGGTAATCACATCACTCTGGCACCATAAGCTCAAACAAACTCTTCTTTAAATTACTTTGGTCCTGGTCTTATTATAATAGCAGAATAGTAACTGATACAGAATTTAATAGAAGGAAATTGGAATTCTTGTTAAGAACATGACCCTTCTGTATTCTGGAGGAATATAAAAGGCCTTGGAACTTTGGACTAGAAAATCAGTTGAGTGCTACAGACAGAGCTTAATGAACCATCATAAGATAAACTTTCAAGACAGAAGTGATATTATCAATGGGCTTTTAGGCCATTCTTCTGAGATATGGGCATAGAATTTGTTTGATTTTTGTTCTAGAGACTTCTCTGAGGCTAAATTTAAAAGTAACGGTATATGTTCTTTGGCGTTGGTGATTTCAAGATAGCCTGTCATATGTTTTCTAGTAATCATTCTTGTACAGGTTCAAAATAAAAAGTACAAAATAGAGCAGAAAGAAATATAAAATATGAATTTAAAGAGAAAAATAACACCAGAAAACTTAATGTTGCAACAAGGCTTGTGCTGAAAAAGACAATGGGATTAAAGAGAGGCTTTATATACCTTAGAATGAATGGAAGAGTACCCTCAAGGAAACAACCCATCCACTTAAGCTTCCAAGCTATGACAGAGAGTCTAAGGATTTTTCTTCTCCTACAAAGCAAGTACAAACAAAAGATGTTGTTATTGCAGTTTAAGGAATTAAGAACTATACCAAGATGGCAGATGAAACTGACCATGTTGCCCAAATGGTGATGTCTTTAAAGTAAAGCAAGATAATGGTTGTAAAATATTCCTCTATGGTTCTGGAGAAAAGCTGAGATCAGGTAATGTGTGCAAGGAGAGTTCCTGGATGAAGGCCCCGAGAATCCATGTGTGAAGCTGTGGAAGTAAAGACTAGGTTGCATTGGACACCTTAAGATGTTGCAAGATGCCAAAGTCATGAGACAGTTATCAAGAGAAGCTGCATACAGGCAGTACTACTTTTCTAAGGGAGAAGAAGGTGTAGTAGGAGGCCACTTGTTTGTTCCTTGCTGCCCGGCAGCTCCGAACTGAAATAACTACACAGAAACTATATTAATTAAATCACTGCTTGGCCTATTAGCTCTAGCTTCTTATTGGCTACCCATTACATATTAATTTAACCCATTTCTATTAATATCTGTATTACCACATGGCTGTGGCTTATCAGGTAAAGTTCCAGTGTCTGTCTCTGGCAGGGCTACATGGCTTCTCCTTTTCTCTGTTTCCTTTCTCCCAACATTCAGTTTAGGTTTCCCTGCCTAGTTCCACCCGACCCTAACACAGACCCCAAGCAGGTTCTTTATTAACCAATGGTATTCACAGCATACAGAGGGGAATCCCACATCAGGAAGGTTTTAAAGAAGTCACGGTAGTGTTGTCACTTTTGACATTTGACATTGAGCTACTGCATTTGACATTTGTCACGCTAGGTTTCTATGTTGTGTTTGCCCAGTATTTTCTCACTATGCCCTTCATAATTCTTCTTTGAAATGGCCATACTTTTTTTGTGTTATTGTATGTTAGAAGTATATGATTAGCTTTTTGATTTCATAAGAGTTTTATAATTAGGAGATTGCTATTCTCAGATGAAACTTTGTATTTTAGAACAATGCCAAAAATAAAGACTATGGTGATTTGAGGAGTTGGACTAAATACCATTCACATTATGTATGATATGGCCATGAGCCTATGAGGACCAGTCAATCAAATGTTGTTTGATTGGAAATGTTCCTCATAGGCTCATGTTTGAATACTTGTTCCCCAGCCAGTGACACAGTTTGGGTATGTTCAAAACTCTGGCATTGCTGGAGAAAATATGTTACCTGTAGAAGCCTGTAACATTTCAAGCCCACTTGTTATTTTTAGTTTATTCTCTTTGTTCCTGTTTTTAGTTTATTATGTGAATATTCACCTGTTCCTCTGCCATACCTGCTGCCTGATGCTAAGATTCTATGCCAGATGGACTCTCCCTCTGGACCCATTCATAAACTCTTTCTTCCATAAGTTGTCTTGGTCATGGTTCTTCATCACAATATTAGAAAATACCTATGCACCAAAAAAGATTCAAACACAGACCTTTCCTTATTTGCCCATATAGTGGTCACTGGAAAGCAGACTAGGTATCATGTCTATATTGATAGCAGGCATACTTGATATTCTTCTCTGGTGAATGCTGTTGTCTAAGTGAAGAGAGAATATTATTTAAATATTAAATAATTGATCAAAAACACTATCACTTTATATAAATAAGACAATTATAAATTTGTTGATCAGTGATATTAGTTAGATGAATTTCCAGTGCACCAAAGAGGATTTAGATTCATTTACATTTCTATATACAAGAATCATTTGCAATCCTATTAGTTTATAAATGTAAATCTTCAGTTCTACGGAAGAAAATTGTCAAAATTAAAGGTATATATTCTATATGTAGTGATATTTTCTGGAGTCCTTAATATTTCCATTCTAAATATGCCTAGTTGCTTTGGTATTCTGTGTTTTATATAATGAAATGAGGTAACACTCAGCTACAGTACGTCTAGCTCAACCAACTCCATGGAGGGTTGAATCTGAGACAATTTGTTGAATAACCATTATCTCCTTCATTTCAAGCAAACATACCTTTGATCAAATGACTACAGATGCCTCTTCACAAACTATTTATTTTGTCTTTGAAATTTTTTAATATACAGTTTCATATACTCATAAATAATCTTTTCAGAATGTTCTCTTGCTAATGTTGCTTCCAAGAAAGTGTTATCAGTTTCTTTCCTTTATGATCTATTTAATATGTAATCTCTTGGCGGTGTTCACCTTTACTTTAGCCCCATGTTTGTATAAACTAGAAATGGTTAAGACATTCTTCAATTTTTTCTTTGTTCCTGAAAATAGTTCCTTTCAAGGAGCCACTGTTCTCCACTTAGATCAGAGTAACAGAGGTCCACCTCACCTATCTTGGGTAAGGCCAGACATAGATTATCCAAATTATATTTTTGCATCACAAGTGTTTAGCTTAACTTTGTCCTTACTGATAAGTGTTAACAGAAAACATGTTAATATGCATTGGATGAATTTATGCTAAAGTCATTTTTCTCTCCCAGGTCCCTGAACATTGATCCACCCATATATATATATAGAACACAGACCAACTACTTTATAAAAATTTTCCAGAGAAATGCCTGCTATCATCTATAAAGCATTTCCCTATAATCTGTCTGAAAATTCCTTCTCACATACTTCAGCAAATGTAGGACCTAGCAATGTTGCATCTTTCTCACAGTACACAGTTCTCCTCACTTTACAGTGAGCTTGCATTCCTGAATATAGCAGTATTCTATAGTTACAAGAAAGGTGGGCTAAAGTACACCCCTACATGTCCTAGTTCTTGTCTTGGATCTTCAAGTGAATATAGGAACCAACTATACACGCTCACATGCACACACATATTAACAGAGTATTAATAATTTGTGCTGTGTATTAGGACATTCATAACAGAGACAAAAATTCAGATAAAAGGACAAAATAAAAATGTTTTATACTTCATAGGCAAATAACAACAAGAGAATCAACAAGATAAAGGGCCTGAAGATATATGTTAAATAGTAGCACCACGAGATCAACACAGGGATATAAGAGGATATGTGTGCCTGGTGAGTTGGTTTATTTTATATACTTGGTGAAGAACAGACATATTTTTCCAGAGGGATTTTTAGGGATTGCTATAGCTAAGAATATTCAAATTGGCTATCCCTTTTTGTGAAAGCCATTTTCAAGGGTCTTCAGCTCAGGAGTACATTTGGCATGTCTACCATCTTTTTAATTCTCCCTACTTTTCTCATGGAGATCATTGGTTTAAATAAAATTTGTACATTCTAATATCTGGTTTAGTTTTTATCTATCACTTTTTGTTACCATCAAACCCTGTTCATAATCTGAAAACTCTCAGATTATTTGACCAATGTTTGGTGTATTTAGGTCATATTTTTTTTCTAAAGAAATGGTGTCAACTTATTAAAAAAACAAATAAATAAATTATTGAATGAATCAGCTAACAATAAAATAAAAATAGAAAAGTGAGGATTTCATAAATAAAAAGAAATAGATAAATGTGTGTCCTGATGCAAATCACGCATTTGAATGAGATTCATGGTAAAATTAAGGAGATGCCATGATCCACTGCAGGAGATAGACATGTTGAAACTTTGCTGGTATGCCACGACCTTGTGGTGATGTGTAGATTAATAGAAATGGGTTAAAATAAGAAATAAAAGCCCTTCTGTCTTTGTGTTGCTTTTATTGGTTAATGAATAAAGAACTGGGTAGGCTTATAGAATAGAAGGAGGAAGGCAAAATTAAGGAGATGCCATGATCCACTGCATATAAAAGTTAGCCAATAAGAAGGTACAGCTAATGGACCAAGCAGTGATTTAATTAAGACAGTTCTGTGTGATTATTTTTGTTCTGAGTGGCTGAGAGAAATGAGTAGCCTCTCTCCCTCCAACAAATTATCACCAATGTGCCAAACTAAAATCCACTTAAAGTCTTGAGAGAGCTTTATTCTAAACACAAAATACAAAGTTTAACACAGCTTCTCACAGATTATGGGCAGTGTGCTGCAGCTCCTTTAAGAGAGATGTTTTTTGGACTCAGCTGTAGTAAACAAAAAGCCATGCCATTTGGAAATGCCAGCTTTCTGGGCAAACTTTAACTCTTTCAGGCAGGAGGTTCTGCTACAAAGAATTTGAGTGGGGTTTTTGAGCATATTGCTGCAGATTGCTTAATGATGACATGGACTGGCTGTGTGCCTGAGAATGGTGCTGTGTGTGTGGCTCTCAGAAGCGGCAAGCAGCTCTGCCATATTGGAATGGGCATGGAAAACAAGAAGTACCATATATACTCTAGTAATGTTGCAGCTTAGATTCTTAAGGGCTTTGCATTTTAAGAAGCACTTCTGGTCAGAAAATGATTACAGATATGCAATATAGACAAATCTAGATTTAAAAAAAGACTTATAAATGGGTCACTGTGTTGGATAAATGTATGTAGGCTTGGGAGAGAGAAGAAAAAGAATATAGACAGTTATAAAAAGAAGTAAATGGTTTTATAAAAAGGTAAAGTCTTTAAAAAGACAGAGTACAGAAAAAATAAGCCATGTAAAAATGAAAAAAATCACAGAGTCTGGATTATGTATATTTTTTGTGTTATCTTTGAATTTTTTGATTCTGAATGAGCTAAGTACAGAGAGACATTTTATTGTATGGGCTTCTAAACTAAACCAGCATGTATATCATAATTATATCATAATTTCCAAATTTGAGTCTAAGGGTATGTTGCTTTGGAAAAGAGATTCTTATCTTGTTTCCATAGAGGATGAGAATCTGTGGATTTATTTCAGACTGGTGTGGTTTGATGGAACAAGAACCCTAGAAGGTCACTGTGAACACCCTCAAAAATTACTTTGCCCAACTGCTAACTGAGATGGACCTAGCATGCTTGATACACCATGAAAGACTTGATTAACAGCGCTCCAAACAGCAAGAAGCAATATGAACAGAACTATGCCCATATCCCCAAATATTGTTTATAATTATTTGTTTACAGTTAAAGGGGGATATTCTATAGAGATGAATAATTTGCTTTGGTATGGATTTTGGTTTATTGATACAAATTTAAGGTAAATTTTGCTATACTGTATATGTATATTTCTGCCCTTGATTAAAGTATTGTGTTTGTGTAGTTCATTTAAAAATGTGATGAATAATTAAGAAATATTTGTTAATATATAGTCATCTATAATAGTCAATATTTTAGTCATTTTAATTAGGTTTTCTAGTTATATAGAGATATATTTCAGGTAGGTAGTCTTCAAATCTTTCAGAGACCTTTAGGATATGGTATTAAATGTTTTAAAAATTTAGGACTTTTCATGACAGTGAGACACATCTTCTTCTGGTAGCACCAATCTACTTCAAGAGAAAGGTGGGCATTGAAAAGGCTCCTTACAGAGTTTGCTAGATGAACTGGACATATAGGATCCACAGAAAAATGGCTGCCGAACTTGTCTAAAAGTGAGAAGATTCTTCAGGGTTTCTGCTTCATGAAAAAGTTTACAAGACATTTGGCAGGGTATAGAAGAAAGTGACTGGCAAACTTCTAATATAAGAACTGTCTTTGAAACTTCCTGCTTCATGGAAAAGTCTTCTGGACACTCTGGGCCTGTAGGCTGAAGATTGCATGCCCCAATGATACAGAAGAATGATGGGTGACTGTTCTGTAAGGAGGTATCTCTGTCATTTCTAGAGTTTTGGAAGTTGTTTACAATGAACTTCCTGTTTACTTAGGTAATATATTCTTCTTGAATCTTTGATGGGGTTGAACAATAGATAATTATTATAGTTTTTCTTAGTTATGCTAAAAGATAAAGTAAATATAAATACTGTAACTGTAATTCTCTTTTGATAACTGTTTTGTTATATGTAATTTTACTATGTTAAAGTTAAAGCTTTCCTTTTTGTTTAAACAGAAAAGAGAAAATGGTGTGATAGGTATTTTTGTCTCTGTGTTGTTGCTGTGTGTAGGTTAATGAATAAAGAACTGGCTTGGCCTATAACATGGGAGGAGGAAGGCAGAGTTAAGGAGGAGACTCTAGATCCGCTACCAGAGATAAACATGCTGAAATTTGCTGGTAGACCATAACCTTGTGGTGCTATAGATGAATAGAAATGGGATAAATTAAGATGTATAAGCTAGCCAATAAGGAGCTAGAACTAAGGTGCCAACCAGTGCTTTAATTAATATAGTTTCTGTGTGGTTATTTCAATTCTGAGCAGCCAGAACAAACAAGTGCCCTACCCAACACTGTTTGGACAATCACTTACATGCATTGCAAGCTAGATCTTATATCTTAAATTAACCCATTTCTATTCATCTGAGTATTGCCACATGGCTGTGGGTTACTAGCAAGATTCCAGTGGGCTCCTGTGGAGAAGTTTTTCTCCTACAGGCTGCATGATATCTCACAAACTCTGCCTATTTTCTCTCAGCATTCAATTTAGTTTTTCTGCCTAGTTCTATTCTGCTCTATCACAGCCAAACCAGACTCTAAAGCAACACATACACAGAAGAACTTCCCACATCATTTCCCTTTTTCTGTTTAAATAAAGAAAAAAAATTAACTTTAACATAGTAAAGTTATATATAACAAAACAGGTCTCCAGTAAGAATTACAGTTACAATATATAATCTACTTTATCTTTTATCATAACTAAGGAGAACTATAACAATCAATTCGTCAACCCTATGAAAGATTTCAGAAGAATATAATATTACATAAGTAAACAGGAAGTACATTGTAAGCCACTCCCAAAACTCTTGAATTGGCAGACACATCTTGCTGCCTGGACTGTCACCCAAAGTTCTTTTGTACCGTTAGAGCATCTCATCTTCAGCCTACAGGTCCATGGTATCTGGTATACTTTTCCATAAAACAGGAAATTTCAAAGACAATTCTAATTATATTGGCAGTTTGTCAGTCAATATCTTCTGTGTCCTGCAGAATGTCTGGCAGAGTTTTTTCATGAAGCAGGAACCCCAAAAACCATCTTACCTTTAGGGAAATTCAACCATCTTTTTTTTGTGTGGGTCCTGTCAGTCTAGTCAAGAAGTTCAGGCAACAGCAATTTCTTGCCTAAATAATTTTTAGCAAGCTCAACGAGGAGCCTCTTTGATGCCCATCATCCACTTGAATTAATTATTGCTGCTAGGAGCAGATGTGTCTCATTGTCATAAAAAGTATTAAGTTCTTAAAAATTTTGAACTGCCCTATTCTGAAAATATTTGAAAGGTTTAAAGAATATTTGTCTATCTGATACACATCTCTGTATATCTAGAACACCTAACATGAATACAGATTCCCTCTTGATTTCCATCATCTATCATTCCTTCATGTTCCTTTTTTAGTTTCCTGGAATCTGCTGTTATTTCAAGTTACATACTGAAATATAAAATGAGGGATAGACTCTAGAAACAGTAGAGAAAATTTAGCATTTTCTAATTGACCCATATTTCCACATTCATTATAATTTATGCTTTTATCCATTTACCTGAAAAATTTATTGTTTCATTTCACTTTACAGCAGAATAGGATCCAATTATGCATATGTACTACATGCTTATTATTCTTTTATTATCTAAAGGACATCAATATTGTTTCCATTCCTTAGCTAATGTTAATGAAGAGACATTGATCTGATTTCATTCTTTTGCATGTAGATATTCAATTTTAATATGGATATCTTACTTAGGGAAAATGTTTTTAAATTCTTATTTTGCTCCATTGGTCTAATGGTCTGTTTTTTGCCAGAAAATGCAGTGTTTGTTATTATGGTTCTGTGGTACAATTTGAGGTCAAATACTGTGGTATTTCTGTAGTGTTTTTTCTGTCTCTTTAGAATTTCTTTTCTAATGAGGTTTTTTTTTTTAACATAAATTTGAAGGTGACTTTCTCTACTTTGATGAAAAGTATTCTCGAAAATTTGATGGAGACTTTCACAAATATATAGACTAGTTGTGACAGTGTAAGTATTGTCATTACTTTAATTGTGCTAATCATTGCAGGGAAGTCTTATTTTTAAAAAGAGGTATTCTTTGATATTTTGAGATATTCTAAATTTATCTTTGGTATGTAGTTGAGTGACTGCTTTTCTTTTTGA
>NW_026068102.1:3484236-3488610 GCF_014885135.2 Alexandromys fortis
TCTGTTCAGAATGTTTTTTCTTACATTAATATGTTTAAGAATACACACTCCTGTCTCCTGTATCATATTCAGGGAACCAGGTTTTTATGTTGAGGTCTTCATCCATTTGTATTTGAGTTTTGTGCAGGGTCAAAGATAAGGACCTAATCTCATTTTTTACATGTAGCTTTCCAGTTATATCAGCACTGCTTTTTGCAGATGATGTTTCCCTTTCCAAAGTATATTATTGAACTCCTTGTATAATCTCAGCTGGCTAGAGGAATAGGAGTTTATATGTGAATCCTCAGTTCCACGTGTCATGGATCAATGAATCTGTTTTATGCAAATACTGTATTATTTTTTTATTATTGTTGTTCTGAAGTACAACTTGAGATTGAGATAATGATAACTCAACTGTTTTGTTGTTGTTCAGAAATCATTTTGGTTATTCTGGTCTTATATATTTAATAGAAAAATTAAGATGCCTTTTTTCATTTTTTTGGAAAGAAATGTGTTGGAATTTTGATGTGGACTTTGTTTGGGTGTCAGAAGAAGGACCACTTGTTCATACAGCCACCCAGAACTGAAATAATCACACAGAAACCATATTAATTAATTGACTGACTCTTCCATATTAATTTTAGCCATTTCTATTAATCTGTATATTGCCACATGGCTGTGGCTTACCAGCTAAAATTATCTTTGTCTCTAGTGGGGCTACAAGGCTTCTTTCTGACTCTGCCCTTCTTTCTCCCAGAATTCAGCTTAGTTTTCCCTGCTTAGCTAAGTTCTGCAATGCTATAGGTCCAAAAGCAATTTCTTTATTTATTAATGGTAATTACAGCATACAGAGGGAAATCCCACATCACCTCCCCTTTTCTGTTTAAATTAAAAGTAAGGTTTTAACTTTAACATAGTAAAATTATATATAATAAAACAGGTATCAAGCAAGAATTGCAGTGACCATATTTATATCTATTTTATATTTTATCATGACTGAGAATAAATATAACTATAAATTCTTCAACTCCATCAAAGTTTCCAGAAGTATATAATATTACCTAAGTAAACAAACAATAAGCAACTTCCAAAACTGTAGAATTGGCAGAGACATCTCACTGCCCTGACAGTCACCCAATGTTCTTTTGTAACACTGGGGCATCCATCTTAGCCTACAGGCCCATAGTATACAGCAAACTTTTCCATGAAGCAGGCATTTCAAAACAATGCAGCTTTTTTTCTGCTACCAGTGAATCTGGAAGATTTTTCTTAAAGGATCTCTTCCAAAGCAGTTTCTTTATTCAGTAATGGTAATCACAGCATATACAGGGAAATCCCTCATCATTTGGGTAGGATTGTCATTTTTATAATAATAATTCTACCTTTCCATAAACATGAAGAGAATTTCCATTGTACTGTGTCTTTTTAAATTTTCATTGTCTTAAAGTTTTCATTGCACAAGTATTTTACTTCCTGTGTTAAATTTATTCAAAAGTATTTTTTCTGATTATTGTGAATGATATAGTTTTCTTAATTTCTTTATTAGTATGTTTTTATGTGTATACAGGAAGACCACTGTTTTTGTACATTTTAATTTTGTATCATACTACTTTACTGAATATATTCATCAGCCGTAGGTATTTTCTGATTTTTTATAGATTTTTATATATTTAATGATGACATGAATATAAAGATACCTTGTCTTCTTACTTTCCAACATGTATCACTTTTCTTTCTTTTTGTTATTTCATAGACCTAGCTAAGATTTCAAGTTTGATGTTTAACAGGGCTGGGAAGTGTGGATATCCATGTTTTTTTATGATTGGAGTAGAAGTGCTTTGATTTACATATATTTTGGGATGATCTTTGCTATGAGCAACCTCTATATTGCCTTTATTAAGTTGAGGTATGTTCCCTGAGTCCCCTAGAGTCTCTAAGACGTTTTCTCATGAATGTGTGTTGGATATTGTTAAAGGACTTTTCTGCAACTAAAGACATATTGGTTTTGTGCTTTGGTCAATGTATGTGGTGTATTCTTTTTAGTGTTTCATCTGATCCATTCTGTTGACAAGGCTTTCCATTGATATTTTACTTGACTTATTATACTTTGCATTTATAGTATCATTTTACTTTGGGTATTCTTTAGCAATCCTATATCTCTATCAAACTCCATTTTCACAACCTGGGTTAGTTTCCCCATTTCACTCGACCCTTTGTTGTTGCTCTTTTGAAGTATAATCATTTTTTTCTTGAAGTTGTTTGTACAAAGTTATTATCTTCATTTTGAATTATTGAAACATTCTTGTATATGATCATCATTGGAACTTATTCTGTTGGGTAAGTAATTTCTAGAAAATTTGAGGTTGTTCCATGCTATTCTTTTTCTCTAAGAATTATATACCTAAAATAGATTGTTGACACTTCCTTTCATCCTTTCTTTTTTTTTCAGAACACCATTCTTATTTTAATAGAGGTATGTAACTTACTTAGAAGATTACAATATGATAGGGTTTTCTTATGTTGGACTGGAATTGAGGACGGTAGGTTCTACCCCTAATCTTCATTTGATAACCTGTGTAGTGGTTTGAAAAAAGAAATGGCCGTAAAAGGGACTGCTATTATTAGGAGGTACAACCTTGTTGAAGTAGGTGTGGTCTTGTTGGAGGAAGTTTGTCACTGTGGAGGCATGCATTGAAGTCTTATATATGCTCAAACCATGCACAGTAACACATACTATCCCAATTGCCTACATAAAGAAATGAAACAAATAGCTCTTTCTCCAGCAGCATGTCTGCCTGCACATTACCATGTTCTCTGCCATGATGATAATGGACTAAACCTCTGAAATTGTAAGATGCAACCTCAATGAAATTACACATATGAAATAGTGAAAGGTTTTCCTTTATAAGAGTTGCTGTGGCCGTGGTATATCTTCACAGGGAAAAAAAAAAACTAAGTTGACTATGTAGATCTCACAATGTCTTTGTTTGAAGAAATATAGAACTTGTGACTGTGGATTAGTAAATCAGTTGAACATAATAAATGTTGCTTACTGGGACATACTAATAGGAGCATTGAGGACAATGGTGCTGAACGTGATTTGATACTCAAGAGGTTTTAGAGGATACATATATATATATGTATATATATATTAATATATATTAATTTGTGGCCTAGATATAATTCTTGTGATATTTTGGTGAAAACTGTGATTGCAACTATACTTTTTCTGAAAAACAAAGTAAAAAAATTGGATTAATTTATTTGACAGTTGAAATCTCAAAACTACCTTGCCTAGTACATACTGTATTATGTGGATATTAGTGGTAAATCTAATGAAGACTTGTAGTGAAAATTAAATAATATTAGCAGGATAAATTATAAAATGTAAAATTTAAAGAGAAAAGAAGCACTGAAAATTGGAATGGAACTAAGTGTTCTATTCAAGGTAATAAACAAAATCAAGAAGTGGAATAATAGTAGTGGTGACTTCAGGGCAAGATCCAACCCAGCTAAGTTTCTTATTAGTGAAAAGGTACTAGAGAAAAGTTTAAAGTTGTGTGTGCTGATGCTCACCTTTAATTCTAGTACTCAGAAGACAGAGACTGGTGGATCTGTGAGTTTGAGGCCAGATTCTTGTTCAGAGAAATTTTCAGAACAGCCAAACTTAAGCAGTCAAGAAAATCATGGAGAAGAGAAAGCTAGTGAAGCTGTAATTGAATGAAAGTGCCATATTCCAGTTCAAGCAAGCAGAAGAAATTAGCAGCTTCAGCTATATGGTTCTGACTGTAGAAATAAATATAGAAGAAATGGGTTATGAAATTTTCCTCATGACTAAGAAAAGCCAGCAAGACCAGGCATCTGTCAGTGATGTTCCTGAGTGGAGGCCATTGTGTGAAACTGTGAGGTTTAAGCCTGATTTGAGTGGAGATCACAGATATTGGAGATTCCAGAGTTGTGGGATATATGCCAAAGAAAGCCGATAGCAGGGAGTGGAACCAGCCTAAAAGAAAAAAGTATGCTACAGTCAACCAAGCTGAATAGAGTTGGAGATCTGAAGAGAATTTTGACATCAAACATGGAGACTCAGTTTGGAGATTGTCCAGCTTATTTTTGGTTTTCCTTGTGCCCAGTATTTTCTTATTATTCTCACTTCCCTACATTTTATAATAAAAATGTGTGTGTTGTATCATTATATGTTAGAAGTTCGTAATCTGCTTTTTTATTTTAATTTTGCAGGGAATTACATTTAAGAGATTGCATGAAACTCAGAAGAGACTTTGAACTTTAGACTTTTAAGTGAGCTTGAGACTATTATAGACTTTAGGAATTTTTGAAGTTTGACTGAATTTATTTTTCTATTATGATCTGGTTACAAATTTGGGAGGCAGGGAG
>NW_026068102.1:3495339-3500280 GCF_014885135.2 Alexandromys fortis
TCTGTATATTGCCACATGGCTGTGGCTTACCAGCTAAAATTATCTTTGTCTCTAGTGGGGCTACAAGGCTTCTTTCTGACTCTGCCCTTCTTTCTCCCAGAATTCAGCTTAGTTTTCCCTGCTTAGCTAAGTTCTGCAATGCTATAGGTCCAAAAGCAATTTCTTTATTTATTAATGGTAATTACAGCATACAGAGGGAAATCCCACATCACCTCCCCTTTTCTGTTTAAATTAAAAGTAAGGTTTTAACTTTAACATAGTAAAATTATATATAATAAAACAGGTATCAAGCAAGAATTGCAGTGACCATATTTATATCTATTTTATATTTTATCATGACTGAGAATAAATATAACTATAAATTCTTCAACTCCATCAAAGTTTCCAGAAGTATATAATATTACCTAAGTAAACAAACAATAAGCAACTTCCAAAACTGTAGAATTGGCAGAGACATCTCACTGCCCTGACAGTCACCCAATGTTCTTTTGTAACACTGGGGCATCCATCTTAGCCTACAGGCCCATAGTATACAGCAAACTTTTCCATGAAGCAGGCATTTCAAAACAATGCAGCTTTTTTTCTGCTACCAGTGAATCTGGAAGATTTTTCTTAAAGGATCTCTTCCAAAGCAGTTTCTTTATTCAGTAATGGTAATCACAGCATATACAGGGAAATCCCTCATCATTTGGGTAGGATTGTCATTTTTATAATAATAATTCTACCTTTCCATAAACATGAAGAGAATTTCCATTGTACTGTGTCTTTTTAAATTTTCATTGTCTTAAAGTTTTCATTGCACAAGTATTTTACTTCCTGTGTTAAATTTATTCAAAAGTATTTTTTCTGATTATTGTGAATGATATAGTTTTCTTAATTTCTTTATTAGTATGTTTTTATGTGTATACAGGAAGACCACTGTTTTTGTACATTTTAATTTTGTATCATACTACTTTACTGAATATATTCATCAGCCGTAGGTATTTTCTGATTTTTTATAGATTTTTATATATTTAATGATGACATGAATATAAAGATACCTTGTCTTCTTACTTTCCAACATGTATCACTTTTCTTTCTTTTTGTTATTTCATAGACCTAGCTAAGATTTCAAGTTTGATGTTTAACAGGGCTGGGAAGTGTGGATATCCATGTTTTTTTATGATTGGAGTAGAAGTGCTTTGATTTACATATATTTTGGGATGATCTTTGCTATGAGCAACCTCTATATTGCCTTTATTAAGTTGAGGTATGTTCCCTGAGTCCCCTAGAGTCTCTAAGACGTTTTCTCATGAATGTGTGTTGGATATTGTTAAAGGACTTTTCTGCAACTAAAGACATATTGGTTTTGTGCTTTGGTCAATGTATGTGGTGTATTCTTTTTAGTGTTTCATCTGATCCATTCTGTTGACAAGGCTTTCCATTGATATTTTACTTGACTTATTATACTTTGCATTTATAGTATCATTTTACTTTGGGTATTCTTTAGCAATCCTATATCTCTATCAAACTCCATTTTCACAACCTGGGTTAGTTTCCCCATTTCACTCGACCCTTTGTTGTTGCTCTTTTGAAGTATAATCATTTTTTTCTTGAAGTTGTTTGTACAAAGTTATTATCTTCATTTTGAATTATTGAAACATTCTTGTATATGATCATCATTGGAACTTATTCTGTTGGGTAAGTAATTTCTAGAAAATTTGAGGTTGTTCCATGCTATTCTTTTTCTCTAAGAATTATATACCTAAAATAGATTGTTGACACTTCCTTTCATCCTTTCTTTTTTTTTCAGAACACCATTCTTATTTTAATAGAGGTATGTAACTTACTTAGAAGATTACAATATGATAGGGTTTTCTTATGTTGGACTGGAATTGAGGACGGTAGGTTCTACCCCTAATCTTCATTTGATAACCTGTGTAGTGGTTTGAAAAAAGAAATGGCCGTAAAAGGGACTGCTATTATTAGGAGGTACAACCTTGTTGAAGTAGGTGTGGTCTTGTTGGAGGAAGTTTGTCACTGTGGAGGCATGCATTGAAGTCTTATATATGCTCAAACCATGCACAGTAACACATACTATCCCAATTGCCTACATAAAGAAATGAAACAAATAGCTCTTTCTCCAGCAGCATGTCTGCCTGCACATTACCATGTTCTCTGCCATGATGATAATGGACTAAACCTCTGAAATTGTAAGATGCAACCTCAATGAAATTACACATATGAAATAGTGAAAGGTTTTCCTTTATAAGAGTTGCTGTGGCCGTGGTATATCTTCACAGGGAAAAAAAAAAACTAAGTTGACTATGTAGATCTCACAATGTCTTTGTTTGAAGAAATATAGAACTTGTGACTGTGGATTAGTAAATCAGTTGAACATAATAAATGTTGCTTACTGGGACATACTAATAGGAGCATTGAGGACAATGGTGCTGAACGTGATTTGATACTCAAGAGGTTTTAGAGGATACATATATATATATGTATATATATATTAATATATATTAATTTGTGGCCTAGATATAATTCTTGTGATATTTTGGTGAAAACTGTGATTGCAACTATACTTTTTCTGAAAAACAAAGTAAAAAAATTGGATTAATTTATTTGACAGTTGAAATCTCAAAACTACCTTGCCTAGTACATACTGTATTATGTGGATATTAGTGGTAAATCTAATGAAGACTTGTAGTGAAAATTAAATAATATTAGCAGGATAAATTATAAAATGTAAAATTTAAAGAGAAAAGAAGCACTGAAAATTGGAATGGAACTAAGTGTTCTATTCAAGGTAATAAACAAAATCAAGAAGTGGAATAATAGTAGTGGTGACTTCAGGGCAAGATCCAACCCAGCTAAGTTTCTTATTAGTGAAAAGGTACTAGAGAAAAGTTTAAAGTTGTGTGTGCTGATGCTCACCTTTAATTCTAGTACTCAGAAGACAGAGACTGGTGGATCTGTGAGTTTGAGGCCAGATTCTTGTTCAGAGAAATTTTCAGAACAGCCAAACTTAAGCAGTCAAGAAAATCATGGAGAAGAGAAAGCTAGTGAAGCTGTAATTGAATGAAAGTGCCATATTCCAGTTCAAGCAAGCAGAAGAAATTAGCAGCTTCAGCTATATGGTTCTGACTGTAGAAATAAATATAGAAGAAATGGGTTATGAAATTTTCCTCATGACTAAGAAAAGCCAGCAAGACCAGGCATCTGTCAGTGATGTTCCTGAGTGGAGGCCATTGTGTGAAACTGTGAGGTTTAAGCCTGATTTGAGTGGAGATCACAGATATTGGAGATTCCAGAGTTGTGGGATATATGCCAAAGAAAGCCGATAGCAGGGAGTGGAACCAGCCTAAAAGAAAAAAGTATGCTACAGTCAACCAAGCTGAATAGAGTTGGAGATCTGAAGAGAATTTTGACATCAAACATGGAGACTCAGTTTGGAGATTGTCCAGCTTATTTTTGGTTTTCCTTGTGCCCAGTATTTTCTTATTATTCTCACTTCCCTACATTTTATAATAAAAATGTGTGTGTTGTATCATTATATGTTAGAAGTTCGTAATCTGCTTTTTTATTTTAATTTTGCAGGGAATTACATTTAAGAGATTGCATGAAACTCAGAAGAGACTTTGAACTTTAGACTTTTAAGTGAGCTTGAGACTATTATAGACTTTAGGAATTTTTGAAGTTTGACTGAATTTATTTTTCTATTATGATCTGGTTACAAATTTGGGAGGCAGGGAGTGGAATGTGGTCATTTGAAAAAAATGAGCCCAAAGGGGAATTATTAGGAGGTGTGGTCTTTTTGGAGTAGGTGCCCTCTAGTTGGAGGAAGTATGTTACTGTGGATCCAGGTTTTGAGGTCTCATATATTCTCAAGCCACATACAGTGAAGTAGTCTACTTCCTGTTGTCTGTAGCAGCACATTCTCCAGCAGCATATCTGCCATCATCCCAACCATGATGATAATGGACTAAACCTCTGAAACTATAAGCTGCTACTTTAATTAAATGTTGCCCTTTGTAGAAGTTTATGTTGTCATGGTGTATCTTTACTGCAATAGAAACCCTAACTAATATAGTCTGCCATTGTCTGACCTAACCTAATATCCAAAAGTCATTATATCCTTATTGGTGTTATTCTCTGGGGTTCAATGCGGCTCTCTACAATTTATTGTCCTACCTTGTGTCAGCTCTGGTGCAACAGAGGCTGCTGGCATGAGACTTTGTAAGAGCTTCAAGAGTTTATTTGTCTGTGGAGTAGAGAAGAACAAAGCCTCCCTATGTTATTCTAGTGAACTCAGGGGCTCCCACCTTACGAAGAGTGAAATTTGGGAATAGAGGGAAGCCCAACTTCAAAAAATAAAGAGAGAAGCACAATCAATAGCAACAAACTAAACAACAGAAAGAGTACTATGTTTATTAAACATATTGCTATTTGATATTTTTATATTTATTTATATTTATGCAAGGATAATCTAATATTTTCTGCCATTTATTTAAATTGAAACTGAAATAAGTACTCTTTCATTTCATAACAGGTCATATTGGCTGCTAGTAAATTAAAAGCTGAGTATGAATAAGGTTTAATATCTAATGTCTTGGTTATATACACTCAATTCTCCTCTATTCACTGAAAGTTCTATTGCTCCAAATCTCAGGGTTTCAATGAGTACCACATTTGAATATTCAGTAAGTGGGACTGTATATCTTATCCCGAGTCCTTTTACTAAGAAAGACAGCAATTTTTACATATTTTATATAGGATGCTATAATTTTCCCTTTGGATTTAATACTTGTGAAATATTTAATTATTTTAAAATGAAACAGATTTGTTATATTTTCCTACTGAATGTAAACAGAATGAAATATGAAGAACTATTGTGACATCATAAGCCTGTCCAATATGAAATATTCATATTTTATGATGTGAATGAATTATCATGCT
>NW_026068102.1:3508048-3510039 GCF_014885135.2 Alexandromys fortis
ATTATCATGCTGTTCACTGAGTAAGCAAATTTTTGTGGTTGCTGGTTTCAAATTGTCTGGGAAATCACACATAATTTGTAGTAATACAAATTATATTATTAGATTCTGACATGACCTGTAAACCCAAAATTTTACTTGGTAAAGCATTTAATAATTAAAATGCCAACCATAAATAAGAAAGCAAATATTTTGTGTATTTTCAAATTCTGTGTGGCACAAAAAATTAAGTTTATCTGAAAAAAACTGAGTTAAGTGAGTGGAAGGACCCTTGGAAATTAGATTCAATACACATCATTTATTTTATATTTCATTCTCTTAATATAGATAGTTATGCCTTAAAAATGGTGGACTACTAATCCTATTATAATGCTGACAAGTCTTTTAAACAGATGAGTTTGTTTGTGAGTATCAACCAACTTAGAAGATTAGAAACTTTCACAAAAATCTGTTCTGCTCTTCTTCATACAGTGTCAGAGGTAAGATAAAACATAAGGCCTTTAAATGTTCCTAACATTGGACATTTTAGGCTGTAGATTGTTACATTTCTATAGAGCTGAAGTAACAGAGGAGGTAGAATTTATGCAAACACGACCTCCCCTACACACACACACACACACACACACACACAGAGAGAGAGAGAGAGAGAGAGAGAGAGAGAGAGAATAAGGAAAAATAGAAATATTTCTAATCTTCAAAAAACTAGATAGAGAAATGAATGCTGAAATAAAACATGTAAAGAACTTATAAGAAAGTGGAATGAAAAGGAGACAATAGATGAAACAATTGAAAAAATAGGAGAATGTGAAAGAAAAACTCACATTCTTGGAACAACCATAAAATTTACAGAAGCAAGACAAACTGTACTGTATATGAAATCCACAGACTGACATTGTCATTAAAGCACAGTGCTATATGATAGCTACAAAAAAAGATAACAACAATGTGAAAATCTGGTAATTTGGAGTGCTACTTTTGTTTTTCTCTAATTATGGATTTTTCTTGCAAAGAATTGGTTTAGAAAATACTGACATATATAATTATATGTAATCAGAAAAGGAATGTAAAGAAAATTCATATAAATTCTGTTAGTGAAAATGAAAAAAAAGTGACAGTAAATTTATTGGCAGGGAATATTTGCCTGAAAGATGTTGCCATGATAGTTTAAAACTGTGAATAAATATTACAATCTGAATAAAATGGCATAAAATATATTTTTTCAAGTACAATTCCAATAAATCAATGCTAAAGCTCAAGGAGTAGATAACAAAGAAATATTGTAGGGGCAGAGGAATTCAAGAAATACATATGAGAAAGATAATAGAAGACAACATTGTATAAATAATAATTTGAAAATGTTTTATAGAAAACATGTTGACACAAACAGAAGGTAGAACTTAGGAAATAAATCATCATAAATTAAAGAGAAAGACTCAGACATTCCTCATCCCTCCTACACTTCCTGGTCATCCTCAGGGGCTACTCTGCCCGATACCTCCTCTCTCTTCCTATCCCACCCAGCTTGCATCCACAACCCTCCCCCCCTCCGTCTGACTCCCTTCCCTCTTTGACCACATAACATCTCCCAGCTCAGCCTGTTCGGGCTCTAGGACAGAATCCGAATCGGAGGGCAAACGGGAGGGTGGTAGCTCCTTTGCCCCAATAGCCTGCCGGCAGCGAGCTAGGTAGGCCCTTTGTTTACGAGCCACCCAAGCATCAAGGAGATCCGATCCGGGCACCAGGAGAGATATCAGGCTTCCATCCACAACCCACCCAGAGCGGTGCTGAGGAGTTCCATCTGGACAGTAGTCCATGTTTGGGTGCTGAGGAGTTCCAGCTCGACAGGACAGTCCCTGCTTCTACACTGAAGAGATACACCCAGAGACTCATTCACAGCAAAGACTGGACCAAGACACCAGGCCTCTCCTGGCTCCATTTGAAGGAGGAGATGGGAAGGCGCCAATGCAAGACTTCCTCCAACAACCTGAAAGGCA
>NW_026068102.1:3512711-3516954 GCF_014885135.2 Alexandromys fortis
GTGGGGGGAGGGGGAGAAGGGTGGGAGGCGGGGGAGGGAAATGGGAGGCTGGGAGGAGGCGGAAACTTTTTTTCCTTTTCTCAATAAAAAAACATACTTTAATAAAAAAATTAAAGAGAAAATTAAATAATGTGCAGATCTAGAACTAAGTAAGACTTAAATAAATTGCATCACCATCTAGAAGAATATAAAACAAATAAAATGGAAATCCATTTAAGCAAGTCTTGACTTAAATGAAGGCAACGGTTTTCTATATTTTTGAGAAAGCATACTGTGTCTAGACATGACAGCACACATGAAATTAGGAAGTAAACACAGAAAATTGAAAATTCAAGGGAAGTTTTAGCTATATCGTGAGACCCTGCTTAAAAAATCAAAGAAACAAAAACAGAGTTCATATTTACTTTGATTTTCAATGGACATATCTAAGATACATTTCAATATTATTGAACTTAAACAAAAACAGAAATATTAGAAGTTGAATTCAGTGGCAAAATATATGTCTTATGCAAGACATACAAGGCAATAAGTTCAACCTCCAGGCCAATGAAAAGGAGAAGAAAGACAAGAAAGCAAACAACAAAAATGATTCCTGGGTCATCTGTTAATGCCAGTGAATAATTCATATTGTGGAAGTTTTGGGTTGTCTCATATTTCCTCATAACTTTTGATTCAAAACATATGGGGATAACATGTATCAAATATTCAAAGAAAGAAACTGTGACCCGAAGATTTCAGAAGACAGTTATTGCCTCAAAATAAAGGGTTGGAAAAAGATTTTCCAATCAAATGGCACTACAAAACAAACTGGTGTAGATATTTTAGTATCTAAAAAATAGACTTTTTTTTTTCTTTAAAGCTTTTACTTTGAGACATCATAGAAACCATACAGGGACACATGGAAAAGATATGATCACAGAACAATGTTAACACGAAAGCATTAATGACTGTCAGGTAACGTTGAAGCTAAAGTTCTGGGAGTTGGACATGATTCAGGGCTGAAAGAACAGATTAGTATTCCTCTCCTTCTTCCTCACCCTCTCCTTCAACAGAATCCACACCAACCTCCTCATAATCCTTCTCCAGGGCCTTCACGGGCCTCAGAGAACTCCCCCTCCTCCATGCCCTCACCCACATACCAGTGCACAAAGGCACGCTTAGCATACATCAGATCAAACTTGTGATCTAGGCGGGCCCAGGCCTCAGCGATGGCTGTGGTGTTGCTCAGCATGCACACAGCTCTCTGGACCTTGGCCAGGTCTCCACCAGGTACCACAGTGGGAAGATGGTAATTAATGCCAACCTTGAAGCCAGTGGGGCACCAGTCCACAAACTGGATGCTGTGCTTGGTTTTGATGGGGGCAATGGCAGCATTGACATCTTTGGGAACCACGTCACCATGGTACAGCAGGCAGCAAGCCATGTATTTACCGTGGCGAGGGTCACATTTCACCATCTGGTTGGCTGGCTCGAAGCAGGCATTGGTGATCTCTGCTACAGAAAGCTGCTCATGGTAGGCTTTCTCAGCAGAGATGACAGGGGCATATGTGGCCAGAGGGAAGTGGATGCGAGGGTAGGGCACCAGGTTGGTCTGGAATTCTGTCAGGTCAACATTCAGGGCTCCATCAAATCTGAGGGAAGCAGTGATGGAGGACACAATCTGGCTAATGAGGTGGTTAAGGTTAGTGTAGGTGGGGCATTCAATGTCGAGGTTTCTACGACAGACGTCATAGATGCCCTCATTGTCCACCATGAAGGCACAATCAGAGTGCTCCAGGGTGGTGTGGGTGGTGAGGATGGACTTGTAGGGCTCAACCACAGCAGTGGAAACCTGGGGGGCAGGGTAGATGGAGAACTCCAGCTTGGACTTCTTTCCATAATCAACAGAGAGCCTCTCCATCAGCAGGGAGGTGAACCCAGAGCCAGTTCCCCCGCCAAAGCTGTGGAAGACCAAGAAGCTCTGAAGACCTGTGCACTGGCCGGCCAGCTTGAGAATTCTGTCCAAGACGAGGTCAATGATCTCCTTGCCAATGGTGTAGTGGCCACGGGCATAGTTATTGGCAGCATCTTCCTTGCCTGTGATGAGCTGCTCAGGGTGGAAGAGCTGGCAGTAGGTACCAGTGCGAACCTCATCAATAACCGTGGGTTCCAGGTCTACGAACACTGCCCGGGGCACGGTGCTTGCCAGCGCCTGTCTCACTGAAGAAGGTGTTGAAGGAGTCGTCTCCTCCCCCAATGGTCTTGTCACTTGGCATCTGGCCGTCAGGCAGTTCCAGGCAGTAGAGTTCCCAGCAGGCATTGCCGATCTGGACACCAGCCTGGCCAACGTGGATGGAGATGCAGTCACGCATGGTAGCTATGGGTTAGAAGGCGAGGGTGACAGAGCGAACACCGGTCCAGGTTACTGTTCCCGACAGCTAAGAGTCGACGTAAGTAACGCAATGAGGCCTAAAAAAATAGACTTTGAAAAAAATTAATCAAAAAAAGATACAGAAGGGCAATTCATATTAATCAAAAACAAAATGTATCAAGATGAATTTCTAGTTCTGAGCATATCTGCCCCAAATAGAAGGACAGCCATATTTGTAAAATAACATTGATAAAGCTTAAATTACACATTGAATCCCAACATTAGTAGTGGGACAATGGAACACCTACTTTCTCCGAAACTGTCTGCATACTCAGTTACATAAAAGTTTCAAAAGATACAAAAAATTGGAATAATGTTCAGTATCTTATCAGTTCAACAAGAAAAACTAGAGAAATCCTACAAACTAACAGAAACTGAACATCTCTCAACTGAAATACCAATGGTTAAAGGAAGAAATAAAGAAATTAAAGCCTTCCTAGAATTAAGTGGAAAGGAAGCTACAACATACCTAACTCATGGGTCACAAAGAAAGCAATGCACAGAGGAAAGTTCATGGCACTAAATGCCTAAGAATTTGGAGAAATTTTATACAAGAAACACCTGAAAACTCTGGAACAAGAATTTACAAGCATACCCAAGAGAAGTAAATGACAGGAAATAAACTGTGTGCTGAAGTCAATGAAGTATAAACAAATAGAATCGACCCACCAAAATCCACTGGACACCAAAGTTATCAGCTCCATCCCACCCCCAAAGTTGCCTATTTTCCTGCAACCTTGGTGGAACTCTGAAACACAGTTTGCTACAATACTCAGAGGTCCAAGAGGTGAGTGAGAAGCCACCTGGAAGGGATACCCAACCCTGTAGGAGCTCCACAGTGAGACAAAACCTCAGGGTCCTCCACCAACTGCCTTGGCTTCTCTAGCCTCCTAGCAGAAGAGTTTCCTGAAGGTAGACTGCTCCAGTACCCACTTCCATCCACCAGACCCTGCAAGCTACTATCCCTATCCAGCCCCCAAACTCACCTATCCTCCTGCAAACTCAGAGGAACTCTGAAACATAGCTTGTTACAAAACACAGAGGGCCAAGTGAAAGCCAGCAGGAGAGTTTCCTACTGAGAGGACCAAGAGAGAGGACCAAAAGAGAGGACCAAGAGAGAAATTCTAAAGCACAAACTGTGACTACACAGAGTAGACTAAGAGAGTGAACCAGGAGAGAAGACCAAAATAGCAGGCTAAGATAGACCTCAGTGGCTCCCTGAGATGCAGATATTGACAGTACAGAGAAGACCAAGAACAATTCCCAAAGACCAAGACAGCCACTGCAAATATTGGACCAACATGCAAAGAAAATGCTGCCATTGATTGAAGAGAGTGATGGGTAGGTGCCAATGCAAAAATTTATCCAACAACCTAAAGCAAGATGGTAACACTAGAACTCAGTGGTCACACAACAGGAAGACTTGATCATCCAAACTCAAAAGAAGCAGGAGAAAATGATTTTAAATACAACTTTATGAAGCTAATGGAAACTTTTAAAAAGGAAATAAAAACCTCCCACAAAGAAATCAATGAAAAGACAAATAAAAATGGAAGAACTTAATAAATTCCTCAAGGAAACCCAAGTACACCAAGAAGAATAATCAGGTGAAGAATAAACAGGTGAAGCAAACAGTTCAAGACTGGGAAACTGAAATAGAGGCAATAAAGAAAACACAAACAGCCGGGCGATGGTGGCGCACGCCTTTAATCCCAGCACTCGGGAGGCTGAGGCAGGCGGATCTCTGTGAGTTCGAGACCAGCCTGGTCTACAGAGCTAGTTCCAGGACAGACTCCAAAGCCACAGAGAAACCCTGTCTCGAAAAACCAAAAA
>NW_026068102.1:3521507-3545407 GCF_014885135.2 Alexandromys fortis
AAAAAAAAAAAAAAAAAAAAAAAAAAAAAAAAAAAAAAAAAAAAACACAAACAGAGGGAATTCTGGATATGGAAAATCTGGCTAAACAAACACGAACTACACAGACAAGTTAAACCAACAAAATACAAGGGAAGGAAGAGAGAATATCAGGTGTTGTAGATACTATGGATAAAATCGGTTCATTGGCCAAAGTAAACATTAAATCCAACTAATTCTTAACAAAGCATCCAGGTAATCTGGGTCGCCATGAAAACACCAAAACAAAGAATAATGGGGATAAAAAAGGAGAAGAACTCCAGCTCAAAGGCAAAGAAAATATATTCAACATAATCATAGAAGAAATCTTTTCCAACCTAATGAAGGATATCCCTATGAAGTTACAAAGAGCTTATAAAACACCAAATAGACTGGATTGAAAAAATGTCCCCTTGCTCTATAATAATCAAAATGAAAACATACCAAATAAAGAAAGAATATTAAGAACTGCAAAGAAAAGTGTTCAAGTAACATATAAAGGTAGACTTATTAGAATTACACCTGACTTCAAAGTGGTAACCATGAAAGCCAGAAGTTCCTGGGCTCATGTGTTGCAAACACTAAGAGACCATGGATTCAAGCCCAGACTACTAGACCCAGCAAATATTTCAACCACCATTGATGGAAAAAGCAAGATATTCCTTGTAAAAACCAGATTTAAACAACATATCACACACCCAGCCCTACAGAAAGAACTTGAAGGAAAACTCCAACCTAAGGAAACCAACTGTATAGGATCCAGATAACTTGCCAGAAGCAAAAATCCCCAAAAGGAAAATACACAACCACTTCCATCAAAACAATAACAGGAATTAACCACTGGTTATTAATATCTATTAATATCAATGGACTTACTTCACCTATAAAATAACATGGGCTAAGATAATGGACACAAAAACAGGATTTAGCCTTCTGCTGTTTACAGGAAAAACACCTCCACCTTAAAGATAGACATTACCTTAGAGTAAAGGTGTGGGAAAAGATTTTCCTATCAAATGGACCTAAGAAACAAGCAGGTGTATCTGTCCTAATATCTATCAAAATAGATTTTAAACAAAAATTAATCAGAAGACATAGAGAAGGGTACTTTATACTCATAACAGGAACAATTCATCAAGATATAATCTCAATCCTGAACACCTATGCCCCTAATACAATAATACCCATGTACATAAAAGAAATATTACAAAAGCTTAAATCACACATCAAACCCCAAACACTAATAATAGGAAACTTCAACACTCCACTCTCACCAACTGACAAATCAACCAGACAGAAACTTAACAGAGAAATAAGAGAACTAACAGATGTCATGAGTCAAATTGATTTAACATAAATCTATAGAACATTCCACCAAAACTCAAAAAAAAAAAACCTTCTCAGCACCTCATGGAACCTTCTCCAAAATTGACCTCATATTTAGTAACAAAGCAAACATCCACAGATAAAAAAAAAAATCAGAGTAACCCCCTGTGTCATATTGGATCTAAACATAATAAAAGCAATAAATAGCAAGCTGGCAACCAACATTAGATTAAATGAATATAAACTCATAGCGATACCACTAAAATCAGGAAGAAAACAAGGCTATCCATTCTCTCCATATCTCTTCAATATAGTTCTTGAAGTTTTAGCAAAAGCAATAAGACAACAAAAGGGGATTCAAATTGGCAAGTAAGAAGTCAAACTTTCGTTATTTCCAGATAATATTATAGTATATATAAATGACACCAAAATTCTACTAGGGAACTCTGATGGCTGATAAATACCTCCAGTAATGTGGCAGGGTAGAAGAGCAACTAAAAAAAATCAGTAACCCTTCTACATACAAGTGATAAAGGGGCTGAGAAAAAAATCAGAGAGACATTCCTACCCCATCACCTATCCACTATTCAGAGAGGGTAAGGCCTCCTATGGGGAGTTAAAAATTCTATCACATCAAGTTGAGGCAAGTTGAGGCAGGACAAAGGCCCTACCTCTTCTTTCTAGGTGAACAATGTATCCCTTCATAGGAGTATGCTCCAAAATGCCAGTTCAGGTACTAGGAATAAATCCTGATCCCACTTTCAGTGACACCACAGGCTGCCCAAGCAACACAGCTCTCACTCCCATTCACAGGGCCTATTTCAGTACTATGCAGTTTCCCTAGCTGCCAGTCCTAAGTTGGTGAACTCCCACTAGCTTGGTTCAGTTGTTTCTGTGGGTTTCTTCATCATGGTCTTGACTACTTTGCTTATATTGTCACTCCTCCCTCTCTTTGACTGGACTCCAGGAGCTTGGCCTAATATTTAGCTGTGGACCTCTGAATCTGCTTCCATCAGTTACAGGATGAAGGTTATATGATGACAGTTAAGGGAGTCATCAATTGGATTGCAGGGAAGGTAAGTTCAGGAATGCTTTCCAATATTTTTTGGAGTTTTAGCTCAGGTCATCCTTGTTGATTCCTGGAAATTTCCCTAGTTCCAGGTTTCTAAGTAATACCATAATTCTCCCTCCACAAAATGAAATATTACTCAGTGGTAAAATAACAATGACATCTTGAAATTGGCAGGAACTAGAAAGAGAAACCATCCTGAGTGAGGTAACCTAGACCCAGAAAGACAAACATGGTATGTACTTGATAGGGGATCTTTGTCAGCCAATGATTTTTAAGAGGTGGGATGAGATTAGAGTGTAACCTTTTGGGTTTCAGAAGAAAAATGTCTGCCTTTCATGGGTTCTCTCTCTTTGTGGTTCCCATGCTATACAACTCAGTTTGGACTTCTTATTCCCGTTTTGTGAATTTGTCCCTTATAACAAAGAAAAGATCTTGGACTTAGCTTGGTATTCTTTGATCAACATCTGACAACAGTTGGCAACCAATGTGGGGCATAAACCTACAACCCTGGGATTAAGTGTCCTATGCTCTTAAAAAAAAATACTTACTGACTACTCAAAAATCATTTGCTATTATACTTGAAAGTAATCTTGAAATTTAACCATTACTTTACTTTTATAGCATCCCATAAAAAGAACATCATCCCATGACATCTTGAAGCAATCCTAGAAGGCAATGGCCCCTCTCCCAATGAAGTTTATCCTCAGAGTTGGGGGACACTGTTTTAGTGTTAATTATTTCTTGTTTAGGATAGAAGGTTGGGATAAAGACTATGTAGGCTCAGAGATATTAAAAAAGAGGAAAAATTTAATGGAATAATAGGTAATTTAATGTGACCCTATTCACACTAATAATAACAATGAGTAATAAAATATATACTTGTGAGGTATTTATGGATATTCACATTGGTATAGTTTATTGTATATTAATACAATTTCAAATTACATTTGTTATTTCTGTTTGCAATATTTTTACCCCTATGCAAAGTTATTTTTTCAGATTGTATATTTGTATGTTCCTACCTCCGTTTAAGACATTCTGTATAATGATTCAATTTTTCGCATATATTTATCATATTGCATTTTATAGTGCTACCTCTTATCAAAATACTTATATATTGTTTATATTTTGAAATTACACAGTTATTTACAGATTATTTAACATTGTAATAAAAATCTTAGTCTTTAATTTATACAGGTATTAAGTATTATAGGTCAATAGTTATTCATGTTTGTTGTAATATAGCCAGATTAATTATGTTTTTTAGATATATAGAGATTGTATTCTGCCTAAATAAGTATTCTTCAACTACTTCAATGATCTATAAAACATGGTGTAATAGGAGCTGCGGGCCGTGTTCCTGCCAGTCAGCTCCTGGCTGCCAGCTAGCTTATGCCCCAAAATAACAACACACAAACTGTGTTCTTTTAAATGCTGCTTGGCCCATTAACTCTAGTCCTTACAGGCTAATTCTCATATCCCAATCAACCCATCTCTAATAATCTGTGTAGCATCAGTCTTACTGGGAAAGATTCAACATGTCTGACCTGGCAGCTTGCTTCATGGCATCTGCCCGGGAGAGGGGAGCATGGCCTCTGAGCTCACTTCCTCTTCCTCCCAGCATTCTGCTCTGTTTACTCTGCCTACCTAATTTTCTACCTATTAGGGCCAAGCAGTTTCTTTATTTTTTTAACCAATGATCTTCCTTCATCATTTCCCCTTTTTCTGTTTAAACAGAAAAAAAGGAAGGCTTTAACTTTAACATAGCAAAATTACATATAACAAAACAGTTATCAAGTAAAAATTACAATATTTACATCTATTTTATCTTTATTATAACTAAGGTAAGCTATAACTATAACTAACTATCCTTCAACTCCATCAAAGACTCCAGAAAGATACAATATTACCTAAGCAAGAAATAAGCAACTTTCAAAGTCTAGAAATGACAGAGACATCTCGCTGCCTTGACAGTCACCCAAAGTTCCTCTGTACCATTGGTGCATCAATCTTCAGCTTACAGGCCCATAGTTTCAAGCAGACATTACAATGAAGCAGGAAATTTCAAAAGCATTTCAGTCACTATCTGCTGTGTCCTGCAGAATGTCTCACAGTCTCTTTCATGAATCAGGAACCCCGAAAGATCATCTCACCTTTAGGCAAGTTCAGCAGTCCTCTCTCTGTGGGTTCTCTGTGTCCAGTTTATGCAATAGTCCAGGCAAGAACAGTTTCTTGCCCAAATGGCTTTCAAACTCCATAAGGATCCTCTTCGATGCCCATCTTCCTCTTGAAGTAGATTGGTCCTGCCAGGAGCAGAGTATCTCATTGTCATGAAAAGTTCTAAGTTATTAAAACATTTTAAATGCAATATTCTATAATCTTTGAAAAATATGAAGAATACCTATCTAAAATATATCTATGTACATCTAGAAAATGTTAACTAACATGACTACAAGCTTGACTATTATGATTATCTATTAACAACCTATATACATTATATTTTTACATAAACCACACAATCACAATACCTTAATCAAAAGCAGAAATACATATACATATAACAAAATTGACCTTAAATTTATATCACTAAAGCAAAATCCATATCAATGCAAATTATTCATACCTATATCATATCCCACTTTAAATGTAAAAGAACATTTATAAGCAATATTTGGGAATATAGGCGCAGTTATTTCTCTCCAAACTGCTTCCTGCTGAATGGAGGGGCTGTTAATCAGATCTTTTATGGTGTAACCTGTGTGCTACATTCATCACAGTCGGCAGTTGAGTGAAGTAACTTTTTGGAGGGTGTTCACAGCAACCTTTCAGGAGGGTGTGGTCCATCATACCATACTGGGATAGAAGCAATCCACAGTTTCACACTCTGTGAAAACAAAAGAAGAATCTCTTTTCCAAAGTATCCTTAGATCCAAATTCTGAAGTCAAGGTATTTTCAAAATATCTATGTTGGATTAGTTCAGCAGCATTTATAAACAAATATCTTTTAGTAGCTGTTGCTACTTCCTCAGCATTCAAACAATTCAAACAGAGTACAGTAGCATACAGTATCAAAATTCTCTTGTGTATTTTCCATCTTTGTACGGCTTTATTTTAACTCTATTTTGCTTATTTTTACTTTTATTTTATATTCTCTGTATATCTTTGTCCTGGAATAACTCTGTAGACCAGGCTGTCCTTGAACTCTCAGAGATCCTCCTGTCTTTGCCTCCCAAGCATTGGGATTAAAGGTGTACACTACTACACCTAGAACTCAAAGAGATCTGTTTTTCTCTGCCTTCTAGGCACTGGGATTAAAGGTGTGTGCTACCACACCTTGAAGTCAAAGAGGTCAATCTCCCTCTGCCTTCCAAGTGTTGGGATTAAAGGTGTGTCCTACCACACCCAACTACTCTTTCTTCCCCTTTTTTTGTTTTTTACTTTAAGTACTTTAACATTTAGCATGCATATATTTTAACACACTGTAAATTATTTAAACGTTTTCTTTGACTTTGAATCTTTCTTTTACTGTATATGTCTCTTTTTTGACCACATGAGTCCTTAATTTAGCAAGCAATATCAGTAGGATTAAAGCCGTGGCTTTGCCAGCTAGATCCAGCCCATTCCTTAGCTTTCTGCCATTACAACCTTTTGGCTGAGGTACCGGCCAGAGCCATGTTCAGTGCCACAAGTCTACAGTGTTTCAAGGCCCTTGCCAGCAAACAAGCTGCAGCATTATGTCCACAGACAACACTCAAGTCCTCTCTCTGTAGTCGTCCCTCCTGCCTCAAACAGTCAGAGTCTGCCCTGGCAGGATGGCCCAGAAAGCTGGCATTTTAAAACAACACAGGTTTTTTTCCTGCTACTGCTGAAAACAAACAAGTATTCAGTGGGCTTTTATCAACACCATTTAAGTGTTTCATGGCAGGACCTCTTAAGAGCTGCAGGGTTTTGTAGCTGAAGCTGAGTCAAGAAGCCTCTCTTAGATGAGAGTGCTTGCTTGCCTTTAGCAAGCAGAGCAGACCCAAGAATTTGCTGCTACCAAGAAAACATGCTTTACTCTATTCTTTCCCAAGCCTTCTCAGGCTTTCAGTGGATTCAGTTTTCCCCACATCTGGGTGCCATTCTGTAGTAGGAGCTGCGGGCCGTGTTCCTGCCACCCAGCTCCTGGCCACCAGCTAGCTTATGCCCTGAAATAACAATACACAAACTTTATTCTTTTAAACACTGCTTGGCCCATTAACTCAACCCATCTCTAATAATCTGTGTAGCATCAGTCTTACTGGGAAAAATTCAGCATGTCTGACCTGGCAGCTTGCTTCATGGCATCTGCCCGGGAGAGGGGAGCATGGCCTCTGAGCTCACTTCCTCTTCCTCCCAGCATTCTGTTCTGTTTACTCCTCCCACCTATGTTTTAACCTATGAGGGCCAAGCAGTTTCTTTATTTTTCAACCAATGACCTTCCTCCATCAACATGGCATTTAAATAACTTTAGGTTTCTGTTGTCAGGAGACATGATTGCTCCTGACAGCACCAATGTATTCCAAAAAGAATGTTGAGCACCAAAGACACTCAGAGTTTATTTTCTTCTTGGTTCAATTGGCCTTTGGGAACTTCCCATGCCTCAACCACTGACAATGTTTATGGTGTATAAACAGGACACAAGGAAAAAGACTGTCAAACCTTGCCAAGGCAGAATAAGACAGTCCTAAAATTTTTCCTGCCTCTAAAAATGGACTGTCAGTTATGTTAGGTCTTATCCAAAGTTGGTTGCTTCAGCATTGCAAATGAGACTTTGAGTGACTGCTCAGGTGTTCAGTTGTCTCTGTCATATGTTACACACTCTAGAATCTGCTTGATTGCACGTCCTGCCTACTCAAGTAATATTATCTCACTTCTCAGATCTTCAATAGGGTTGAAGATTAGATAGTCATAGTTATCTTCCTCTTATGATTTACCCGAGCCATTATTAATGCAAGACTCAGACTCTTTAAAATAGAATGTTTATTAAAACATTTAGCATATGTTCCTTGATGAATATTATTTATATTGGTTGTAACTTAAATTTTATACTTAATATCTGTTCCTGTCTATATACTTTTGTATTGGATTAGAAACTATCTTATTTAAGACAATTAGGAGAGGTGATGGGCAATCTCTGTCAACCAATGATTTTCAAGGTGTGGAACCAGGTTAGGGCATGACCTTGTGGGTACCAGGAGAAAAACACTGGCCCACCCAGTAGTTCTCACACTAAATAGCTGAGTTTGGACTTATTCCTCTTTTGTGAGTTTGCCCTTTATAACAAAGAAACTATCTTGAAATTAGACTGATATTCTGTCATCCATTCCAGACAACATATACTGACCCATAAGTGAATATTAGTTAGACATAAAGCATATGATAACCAGCCTAGAGTCCACAACATCAAAGAAGCTTAGTAACAAGGTAAACCCTAAGAGAGACATACATGTATCTCCCTGGGAAGGATAAATAGTCAATATCTCCTGAGTACATTGGGAGCATGGTAGGAAAGGGGAAAAGTGAAAGGTGAAGGGGGGGGTGAAGAAGGAGGGGGGGGAACATGAAGTAATGGGATGGTTGATTTGGGGAAGGATAGAGACAGNTTTAATTATTTCCAGACTTCTACTCCTCCTGGGCGCATCTGCTTCTTTTTTATCTTTCTCCGTTTTCTTTAAGTGGGCACTTAGTGCTATGAAGTTTCCTCTTAGCACTGCTTTCATCATGTCCCATAAGTTTGAGTATGTTGTCTCTTTATTTTCATTAAATTCAAGGAAGACTTTAATTTCTTTCTTAATTTCTTCCTTGACCCAGTTGTGGTTCAGTAGTTGACTCTTCAGTTTCCATGAGTTTGTAGGCTTTCTGGGGGTAGCATTGTTGTTGACTTCTAACTTTAATCCGTGGTGATCTGATAAGACACAGGTGGACACTGATTTTTTTTTTTTGTATTTGTGGAGGTTTCCTTTGTTAACGAGTATGTGGTCAATTTTCGAGAAGGTTCCATGAGCTGCAGAGAAGAAGATATATTCTTTCCTATTTGGGCGGAGTGTTGTATAGATATCTGTTAAGTCCATTTACTTCATTACCTCCAATAATTCTCTTAATTCTATATTAAGTTTCTGTCTAATTGACTTGTCCATTGGTGAGAGAGGTGTGTTGAAGTCTCCTACTACTACTAGTGTGTGTGGTTTGATGTCTGCCTTGAGTTCTAGTAATATTTCTTTTACATAAGTGGGTGCTTTTATATTAGGGGCATAGATATTCAGGATTGAGACTTCATCCTGATGAATTGTTCCTGTTATGAGTATAAAGTATCCATCTCGATCTCTTCTGATTGATTTTAGTTTGAGGTCAGTTTTGTTAGAAATTAGTATGGCCACACCTGCTTTTTTCTTAAGACCATTTGCTTGAAACACCTTTTCCCAACTATTTACTCTGAGTAGATGCCTGTCTTTGTGGTTGAGATATGTTTCTTGCAAACAACAGATTGTTGGATCCTGTTTTTGTATCTAATCTCTTAGCCTGTGCCTTTTTATAGGTGAATTGAGACCATTAATATTAAGTGATATTAATGACCAGTGGTTGTTTACTCCGGTTATTCTTATTGTTTTGGGTAGTAGAGTTTGTGTGTCTCCCTTCTTTGAGTTGTGCTGGTAAAGGGTTGCTAGGTACCTGAGTTATTGTAGGCAGTGTTGGCAATGTTGGATTCCTTGGGTTGTGATTTTCCTTCTATTACTTTCTGTAGGGCTGGATTTGTGGCTACGTATTGTTTAAATTTGTTCTTGTCCTGGGATGTTTTGTTTTCTCCACTGATAGTGAGCTTGGCTGGGTATAGTAGTTTGGGTTTGCATCCATGGTCTCTTAGTTTCTCCAGGACCTACTGGCTTTCATGGTTTCCATAGAGAAATCAGGTGTAAGTCTGATCAGTTTTCTTTTATAAGTCACTTGCCCTTTTTCCTTTGAAGCTCTTAATATTCTTTCTTTAACATGTACATTTTGTTTTTTGATTATTATATGGCGAGGGGATGTTTTTCTTTTATCCAATCTGTTTGGTGTTCTGTATGCTTCTTGGATATTCAAAGGAATATCTTTCTTTATGTTGAGAAAGTTTTCTTCCATAATTTTGTTAAAAATATTTTCTGGGCCTTTGAGCTGTGACTCTTCCTCTTCTTCTATTCCTATTATTCTTAGGTTTGGTCTTTTTATTGTGTCCCATATTTCCTGAATGTTTTGTGATGAGAATTTGTTGGCTTTGCTTTTTTTTTGTTGATCAGTGTGTTTATTTTCTCTATAGTGTCCTCAGAATCTGAGATTCTTTCTTCTATCTCTTGTATTCTATTGCTTATGCTTGTTTCTGTAGATTCTATTCGTTGACCTAGATTTTCCATATCCAGCTGGTCCTCAGTTTGTGTTTTCTTCCTTGTTTCCATTTCAATTTTTAATTCTTGAACTGTTTCTATTACCTGTTTGATCGTTTTTTTTCTTGGTTTCCCAGGGTATCATGTACATATTTACTCATTTCTTCAAACTTTTTGTTATAATTCTCTTCCATTTCTATAAGGGCATTTTTTACATGTTGTTTAAGGGACTATTGCTTTCATAAAGTCAATTTTTTTCCACTTCTTCTGTGTTAGGGTGTTCAAGTTCTTCTGTTATAAGATCATTGGGTTCTGGTGTTTCCATGTTGTTTTTCAGATTGTTGGGTGAATTCTTGCCTTGACACCTGCCCATCTCCTCTTATCCATGCTATCTAATGGGTCCTTTAAAACCGGATCAGGTTTTCCTGCTGGCCAGGGGCTCTGCTTATGAAATGCCCTTGCTCTTTTTCCTGGCTCCTGCCACAGGCCAAGATCCCTCTCACCACTCAGAAGGGTCTTCAGGAACAGGACCAGTGTCCCCGTTTGCCAGGGACTCGACAACAAAAGGCCTACCTCTTTGATTTAATTGTAGTGGGGCGATCTGCTCTCGGTGTTGGGTGCTGGTCCCCGCCACTTGTGTCTGCCGACCATGAAGTTTTTAGTAACATTGACATGCCCACCTGTCAGTGCTTGATATACACTGGTGGAAACTCCCAAGGACCTGAAACTTGAATAATGCCATTCACCCAACTGGCCACAGCCAGAGAAATTCCTGGCAGATATGAGCTTGCCCTGAAGTGTCCTTACTGGAGAAGACTCTCCAGTAGAATCCAAAAGCATTTCCAATCTTCTTGCTGAGATGTCTATTAACAAGATATTACCATAATCTTCTTAATAGCATGGTATTGTAAGGAATGTGTGAATAAACAGAACATATTCAAAAGCAAACTCCTGTGTGGATATTTTAATTGTGGAGTGCCTCACAGATCAACAACTGTTCTTCTCATAGAAGTAATTATGAAATACAAGACAATTAAGTTACATACCCCTGTGTTAAATGTTTGGTCACTTAGCCTGTGTAATGCCAGGATTGAAAGAACTTTTAGGAGAACTTTAGTATCAGGAACTTAGTTCATTGGAACATTCTCTTGAAGGAGATTTGGGAACTCTCCCTTTTTCTCTCTGTCTCTCTTGTAGGTGGACTTTTCTGTCCAACTGTCCAGTTGACAAATGATAACTCAGAGACTTACTATTATTTATGAAAACTTAGGAAGTAGCTTAGGTTTGTTTTAAATAGGTCTTAAAACTTAAATTAACCAATTTCTCTTAGTCTATATGTCTCTCCAAGGCTCATTTTCCTCATTTTTCTAAGCTGCTTCTTCTGTGTCTATTTGGTAACTACCTAGACTCTTCTTCTCCCTAGCATTCTCTCTCCTGAAAATCCTCCCTAGTTACTGGCCATTAGTTTTTTATTAAACTAATCAGAGTGATGTATATTCACACAGTGTAAAGGACTATTCCCCCAAAATGGACTATGGATATTTTCCTTTCTTTTTTTTAAAAAAAGAAAATAGAGGGGGAAGTGGTGCGGGAGAATTGTCTCTATTCTGTCAATCTGTTATAAATAAACGCTGATTGGCCAGGCAGGGAATATAGGCAGGAAAACCAGACAGGAAGTAGAAATGATGTAATGAGAACAGGAGAATTTTGTGAAAAAGGAAGTTGATTCCTCCCACTCCTACCCAGACCACCGAAGCAGCAGGATGTGATCTGCCCCACTGAAAAAGGTACTGAGCCACATGGCTAACATAGATCAGAAAAATGGGTTAATCAAGATGTGAGAGTTAGCCAATGAGGGGCTAGAGTTTATGGGCCAATCAGCTTTATAACTTACAGAGACCTATGTGTGATTTTCTTTGGGGCTAAACAGCTGGGGGTATCAGGCAGGACAGAAAATCACAAACAAACCAGCTCCCCATGCTACAATAGCTTATGTTCAAGATGATGCAGAGTAAGAGGAACACTTGTCTATTGGTGGTGGGAAGGCAAACTTGTACAAACTACCATGGTGGTTTCTCAGAAAATTGAGGGAATCTACCTTCCTCAAGATCCAGCAACACTACTCTTTGGCATATACCCAAAGGATCCTCAATCATACCACAAGAACATTTGTTCAACTCTATTTAGCAGCATTATTTGTAGTAGCCAGAACCTGGAAACAACCTAGGTGCCTCTCAACCAAAGAATGGATAAAGAAAATGTGTTACATTTATATATGGAGTACTACATAGTGGTAACAAACAATGACATCTTGAAATTTGCATGGAAATGGATGAAACTAGAAGAAAAATATATCCTGAGTGAGATAACCCAGACCCAGAAAGATCAGCACAGTATGTCTTCATTATAATTGGATACTAGTTGTAATACAAAGAATAATGAACCTATGGTTCACAACATCATAGAAGCTAAGTAACAAGGAGAACCCTAAGAGAAACATATATAAATCCCTCTTGGAGGGGGAAACAGACAAGATCTCCTTAAAAAAAAAAATGGGAGCATGTGGGTGGGGAGAGAAGGGAAGATAGAAGGGGAGGGGAAGTAGAACTTGAGGGAACTGGATATTCCAGATGGCGGAAAGACAGAGACAGAAAACAAGAAAAGAGATATCTTGATTGAGGGAACTATTATGAAGCTAACAAGAAATTCCTGGAGCTAGAGAAATCCCCAGGAATCTATAAAGATGATCCCAGCTAAGATCCTAAGCAATAGCGGAGAGGTTGTCCAAACTGGCGTGGTCCTGTAGTCAGAGTGATAACTATTTCAAATGTCACCATAGGACCTTAATCTAGCATCTGATGGAATCAGAGGCACAGATCCACAGTGAAGCACTGGGCTGAGCTCCCAATGTCTAGTCAAAGAATAGGAGGAATGAGACTATGAGCAATGATGTCAAGACCATGATGGGATACCCACTGAAACAATTTATCTCAGCTAATAGAACTCACTAACCCTGACCATAGAATCTTCATCCAGCAACTGATGGAAAGAGAGGCTGAGACCTACATTGGAGCACTGGACTGACCTCCCAAATTCCAGCTAAAGAGTGGGAGGAGTGAAAATATGTGCAAAGAGGTGAAGACTATGAAGGGGACACTCACTGAGCTAATGGGAGCTCACCAACTACAGCCAGACTGAAAAGGAACAAGCATAGGTCTAAACTAGTCCCTCTGAACATGACTGATCATTGCATGGCTGGGGCAGACTGAAGGGCCACTTGCAGTGGCACCAGGATTTATCTCTACTGCTTGTACTGACTTTTTTGGAACGTATTCTCTTTGGATGTATACCTTGCTCAGCCTAGCTATAGTAGAGAGGGACTTGGACCTTCCCCAAAGCAATGTGCCTTACCTGCCTGAGGAGTTGATGGGGATGGAGAAGATGGGAGGAGGGGAGATAATAGGAACTGAGATTGATATGTAAAAGGAAAAAAGAAAGTATGTTTCTTTTTTAAAATATTAATTAATTAATTAAAAAATACTTAAGAATGGATTGTTTCTAGAAAGAAAATAATTTCTAAATTGATGCTCCTTCAGACCCTGTAAGAAGGTCTTTTAACTCCCAAAGCATTGAGACTCATAAGCTGAGAAGCTACTGTAAGTTCTTTGCCAGACTGCTTAGGCCATTGTCTTGCTGAATCATAAGATAGGAATATCTCAGTTACTGGTTTTTAGTATTTGGTTCTCATAGCCATGACCTTAATTTTTAGCCTTTTATTTATTTTTAAGTCAAATATTAGTAATATAAAACATTTTATTAACTTAAAATGTCCCCAAACCTTATAAGTTTAAATATTTTAAAAACTGTTTCTTAAAAAAGTCTAGTTTTTAAATTTCCTGTAAAACTCCAAAATTTCCTCTTTAAAAAGTGTAAAATCTCCAAATTGCATATTCCTGCAATATCAAAAATAAAGAATTATTTTTTACTTCAAGGGGGAGAAGACATGGCATACCTACATGTTGAGCCTCATGAGACCTGGCCATGAAGTCTAAAGTAACTTCCTGAGCCTAGTTCAAGTTGGGAGACCTGTCTCTGGCTATAACATCTACATAAGAAGTGACTCAGCACAACCTAACCTAGGCCCGCCTCTGCCCAGCCATGGCTAACATGGCAGAATATTATTGGCCCTTGTTCCTTGTACGACCTTGGTCCATCCCAGGCTTCCCACCCCCTATCTCAGCCTATATAACTTCCTGCCTAATACAATTAAACAAGATCCTGCTTCAGATTCCCAACTCAACGTGTGTGTTTCTCCCAGGTGACCAGTGGAAGAATAGCTGACCGACCAAACAGTCTGCAGGTGAGTGTACCCCCATTAAATATGGAGCTGTCCTCTTTTAAACAAAATCCTGCCCTCAGCCAAGTCTGTGAGAAGGTCAGCACGCTCCCACCTGAATCTTTGCCTCTTGGCCTTTGGAAGGCCGGACCTAAGGGTCCAGGTGGAACACAAGCTCATGGTGATGTTAGCTTGCCGCATTTGGCCTGGCAGCGAATATTATCCTCGTAGTGCCTTTGCTCTGCCTCTACTGGGTGCTTTGCCCACGGATCTATGGTGGTGGTCCGAACAGGCAGCAGACCCTGGGAAGAAAACAACATGGCTCCTGCGGCTGAAGCCAGTGGCACTACAGGGTGTGCTGGGCACCAATAACTACGATGGTGATACTCCAACCGCATGCAACCACGCTGCCTGGGGATGCAAAGCACTAGCCCACCCCTTCTCCATTCCCTTTGCTCTCATCTTATGCCTTGCAGGCATGATAAGCCGGATAACAAGGGTTTTGAGGCCAAGGAGGAGGATGACAACGATGATGAGTTGGAGGAGGAGGAAGGAGAAATCCGACTGTCCCTCTGGGCTGCCCTTTTGGACCCCTGTTCCTTCTGGGGCTGAGCCCCGTCTCCCTCCCGATGCCCTCTATTCAACAGCCTGGGGTGAGGGTTCGGAAACTAAAGACCAGACAAGAGGCTGAGTTCCGGGCTCATCCTTACCGTATCCTGGCACTGGTAACCGAAGGCTCAAGCTGGCGCCTCCTCCACAAGTTCCCAAGTATTTCAAGACAGAGAAACAAGAGGCTAGCTTGGAGCAGGTGCTGGAAAAGATTGAGAGTGAGCAGGACAAGAAGATGCTGGTGGACTGGCGAACTCATCTGGTGCTGATCTGAGAGGAAGAGAGAGTGCCTGATGCCAAGCTCTCAGGCTGGGTGAATGCTGTGATCTTCCAGGCTGTGAGCTGTCTCCATGGGCAGCTGAGCTCTTTTCGGCAGGGAAGGACAGGGAGGTCTGCTCCAGGCACTGGCTGAGACCCAAGACAGAAGCAATGCTTTCTGGCCTAAAATGGTGGGTAATGCTCAAGCTCAGGCTTTCTTCACAGTCATAGACCACTGCAGCTACTATGAGACCTGTGCAACCTATAGGCTCAATGTGGACCGGGTCTTCCAGGAGGTGGTCCAAAGGTGGTAACTTTGCACAAACAGCAACAACTACTGGTTGCCTGCAAGTCCCTGTCCAGCTTACCAAGCCTTTCAGCCCCTTCTATTCCTGTAGCCAGGCAGGCTAGCAATGGGGAACATTGAAGCAAGACTAGCACATGCTATTTTGTTTGTATACTGGTTTACTTTTGTCACTCAGCAAAAGTATAAAAATGGTCACATAATATATGGCAAGAAACTTAGGAGACATGAAATTATAACATGATATGGTTAAATTCATAGTAATTTTACAGTGTGATGAATGATTGTCATGCTGACTGATTTTGAGTTTTCACTCTGTTTCAGTTTTTTTTTGGGGGGGGGATAGAAATCATGGTGAAGCTACTTTTTTCCCAGTCCTCATCCCAGTCAGTGAGATTGAGAAGTGATGTTACTAGGGAAAATAGTTCAGGTCTTCTCTGACAGGGCCATATATTGTCAGACTATGCATAAAATACTTTATTTTTCTTGGACCATCAATATGACCTTGTCTAACCTTTATTTTTTCCTCCTGGGTGTATATATTTAAATTCTGAGACTCTTGTCATCTTTTTGTTTTAGAACTGGTGAGTATGCTCTGCATCATCTGTGAACTTCTGGGTCAGATATTTCAGTCTGACTTTTTTCAAATGTTGTACAAATCTTAGAGCACTAAAGTTGGTTCAGTTATTAAATTCATTGAAATATATTTAAGAAAGAGATTTTTTTATATTGTTCTCTATGTACCTTCTCATCATCTGTTTATTTAAAAGCTTTCTCAAATCTATTTTTAGACTCCACTATTAGGTGGATGGTTGCCTTTGAGACAAAGCTTGTTATTTTTATAGGTCCTTTGACAGATGTTCTTATTCCTGAAGGCATTTGTAAGTGACATAATATTTCACAGTTTACTGTTGAGTTATAGATAAAGAACTGGAGTTAGAAACTCAGAAGTGACTTTGAGTGAGCTGGGCTGGTGACTTTCACAGATGTCTTTGGGCTTTGCAAGTTGATGCTCTGTCTTTGGGGACTGGCTTGGATTTGATTTAACATTGTATAAATTGATTCACTCACCTCTGAGTATAGAGGATGTATTACTCAGATTAATATACTGCCAGCAGCTCTGAAACCCCCATCTTAGGAAATTCATTAACACATTGGGAAATCCAGAGAACAGGTGTGGCACTGAAAGGTTAATCTATCCTCATTCCTCCTCCAGAGTCACTTCAGAATGAATTATATATACCCTAGTCATTTAAAGTGAGTAAGTGAAGGCAATTTATCTGTAGTAGTGTGATTCATGCACTTTTGAATCTTAACCATAATTCATGCACATTTGGTGTGTGTTTTCATTTTACCCACATCTTGCGCACCATTATTTAATGTTTCAATACAATTTATTAAATATTTTAAGTGTCTATACCTTTTGGTTCCATTAATAAGTAAGAAATTTGTAGTTATACAAATACAGAATTTCATAGCTGTGCCAACATTCATGAGAGAAGAGACCGTTCAATTGACTGAAAGAATAAGGAGCTTTGTCCATTGTAGTAGTATAGATGAATTGAATTTATTGAACAGGTCATCTGGTCTTCTCCTTCTAGACCCACACTTCTTAACTCTCAAAGACTAACACACCCTTATTGCTTTTTTTTTTTTTTTTGGAACTATGTTCATCCACATCACAAGTCAGTTTTACTGTGAAGCAGAAGGAATTTTTTTTTCATTTTTAAATCACTCTTTTCCTTCAAACATCCTTCAATAGCTTAACATTATTTCAGATATGCCCAGGTTTGCTTTTTGATTTTACTGCTTTCAAATTTTTTTTCATAGAGCCATTTTACCTTTACAAGATGAGATATTATTTTCATTATTGTCCTATCCAAACACAAATACAATAATATAGATATGATATATAGTGAGACTTGTTTTAAAAGCATAACAATATATAATAAGAATGCATTGTTTTAATAAACACTTATAAAATTAATAAAACAATAAAATTAATAAAATACTTTTTTGTTCCTTGATATAATTTTGTTTATTTTAGCTCCACTAACATTTTTGCCTACCTGTAACCCAAGGCATTTTTATAAGTACTGAATATTAAAAAAATAAATAAAGAATGGGGAGAAAAGACGAATCAGCACCAAATAATTACAAGTTGTTCTTAAGGTCAACTTCAAGCCTAAAAGAAGAAAAGTAGAAAAGAATGTAAACAGATTTTTTTTTTCTGAACAAGTGTGCATAGCTTCTTTTGCCAAAAGCTTTCAGTAACACATAATTTGTCAGTGATCTCAGGCTATTGGTTCTAAATTCAAATTCTTTTATTTGATAAGTATTGTAAATCAAGAATTACTGAGGCATCCAACACCATAGACTATTATTGTGTGTCTGAGACTGAGTCAAACATATAGAAACTGAAGCCCAATAAATTGTTTGGATGGGAGAGCTTGCTCCTTTGCTTTGCAGCCTAACATTTTACATGCAAAATGTCTCATGGAAAGTGGCTCCTAGGTCTCCTTTCATTAGGAGGGGGCCACAAACCTCAAAATATGGGTGGATTCTCCAAACTAAAAAAAAAAAAAAAAAAAAACTGAACTGTCCCAGAGACCCCAAGAAGGATGGGGTGTGTATTATTCCTGTAGAAATTGATTCTGACTGAATAAAATCCTCATCATACCTGTAAAGTACAGATGTGTAAGTTAACCTGTTATGGCTTATGCCAAAATAGCAACAAAAATTAAACAAACATGTTGTGGATTTCCTATCCCTGAGTCTCCCATCTAGTTTTTTTTAGATGAAGTTAGTGATGTGAAAAATGTATTTTAAGAACCTGCATTTAAAAAGAGGGTTTTTCATTTCTTCTGCATAATGAAAAGTGAAGGATGAGTAAGAGCAAAGATAGAAGCAGATTTGTTACAATGAAAGAGGAATTAGCAATGTTTCCCAATGGCTTCATACAATGTTAATATGACAGAAATTGCCTTTTTTGCAATTATTCTGAGCGTTTTGGTTAATTTCTTCTTGCCATTTCAACAATTTTCTTTCTTAAAAATCTCATTCTTTCTAAGTCATGCAAGCTTTGTTTTAAGCCTGATTTTATGTTACCACTTATTATTTATTTGTTCTGGCATTTTCTTAAAAGTTTCTCACTATCAGTTTCACTATTGAAATAATGATAATTCTGTATAAGGAGACTGAGAAAGTCGGAGCTCTTAGAATCCTGACTTTAGAACAATTCGTGTGCATTTCCATATAGAGTGTGTTTCCATCACCTTGGTTTTCGGACCTAGAGACCTTCTTTCCTTTTTTTTCATTTCTTCTTTTATATTCTGCTAAACATCCCTTGCTGTGTGCTTCTGTCAAGTTATTCCCTTTTTTTTTTTCAGATGCACAGACTGCTGTGAAAGTCCTTCACCTGATGCATACTACTTGATCTAAGGAGACTTTAGCAGATGCTGTAAAAACAACTTTTAAAAAGTGAGTCTTTTTAAAAATTATTCCTTTAGTTTCCTACATATCACTTCACCAGGACTTCTAAGAATTTGTATAGTAATTAATGAAGGCTTGCACCAGTTTGTAGTGGAAAATAGACTATGTGGGGGACATTAAGTTTAAAGTTCTGCAAATAAACCTTATCTGGGATTCAAAGGAAGCTGCTGGAGGTATAGAACCATTGACAAATAATCCAGGTTAATGTTATTTCCTTTTTTTTAAAAAAAACATTGTTATTATTATATTAGAACTTTTAGTGAAATTTTCCATTAAAATTTCTCCAAACATTAAAAAAAATAGAGCATTGTAATAGTTTGGAGACAGTCTGTTTAAAAACATGTAGCATAGATCAAGATTTTCATCCTAAATTTGGACATAAAGTACATATGTATAAGACTTTGAAAATGCAGTGAAGAGAAGATTATGTGTGTAGGAAAACTTTGGAATTATGAGTATCTTAAATTTGAGATACCCCTAGAACTGAAAAGACCTCAAGATGGTGATTTCTTTCTTTCCTTTTTGTTTTTTTGAGGCAGGGTTTCTCTGTGTTGCTTTGGAGCCTGTTCTAGGACTAGCTCTTGTAGTCCAAGCTGGCCTCAGACTCACAGAGATCTGCCTGCCTCTGCATTCCAAGTGCTGGTATTAAAGGCCTGTGCCACCACCACATGGCTCAAGGTGGTGATTTCTTTGATACCACCACATGATCCTTGGATTAAAGGTCCCTGGGGACCTGGTGTATTATTAAGCATTAAAGATAACCTTAGAGATACCAAAATTGGACTTGATAAATTAACAAGGAATGTATTAAACCTGAGAACGTCAAGAGAATGAACAGTTCCACAATTACTGAGCCAAATTTGAAACAAACGTTATTTAAAAACCGGCCAGCATGGTGTACTCTGGTGAGAATCATTACAGAAATCCCATGAAATAACTATGAGTCATTTTTTACAGAAGCTTATAAATGCAAAATCACAAGGTCACTGTATTTCCAATCAGGTCTAATCATGGGCAAGTTAACATCCCAATTTATTTCCTGTCCACATACCTCCTTCATACATGTGATTAAACACATCTACTGCAGATAGCCTAAGCAAACATAGGATAAGAAGGAACTTATTGTTAACTGTATTAAGTGCCAACAGAACCCTTAATCTTGAAGGTATTTTCTTCAAATTTTGGTTTCTTATTATTATGTAAGGTATATTATTCTTGTTTTTTTTTTTTTTTGTGGCCTAACAAAAGAAGGAAAGGAAATAAGAGTGAGTTCTCAATGGAGTGGATATCACAGCCGGAAAGTCCACTTCCTGCAAGCTCCTAATTTTCCTTTCCATAGGGACCTCTCCACCCTAGGATGAGATAAAATAAAATAAGATTCTTAGGTTTTGCCCAATTTTGATAATTTACATGTCCCAAATCCAAATTCCATGGCAAGAAGTAGTCTATAGAACTATAGAACTATGCCCATATTCCCAAATATTGTTTATAAATGTTTGTTTACATTTAAAGGGGGATATGCTATAGATATTTGCACTAGTATAAATCTTGCAAATTTAAGGTCAATTTTGTTATATGTATATGTATATTTCTGCTCTTGACTAAGATATTGTGTTTGCGGAGCTCATTCAAAAATGTAACGTCTAAGAAATATAGGTTAATAGATAGTAATCTAAATAGTCAAGCTTGTAGTCATGTTAGTTATAATTTCTAAATATATAGAGATATGTTTCAGTTAGTTAGGCATTCTTCAAATCTTTCAAAGACTAGAGAATATGGCACTTAAATGGTTTTAAAAATTTAGGATTTATCATGCCGATGAGACACATCTGCTCCTCGCAGCACCAAGCTACTTCAAGAGAAAGATGAGCATTGAAGAGGCTTCCTATGGACTTTGCTAGCCATTTGGGCAAGAAACTGTTCTTGTCCAGACTTCTTGATGGACTGGACACACAGGACTCACAGAGAAATGACTGCTGAACTTGCCTAAAGGTGAGATGATCCTTCCGGGTTTCTGCTTTGTGGAAATGTCTGCTAGACATTCTGTAGGACACAGAAGAAAGTGACTGATAAATTGCCAATATAGGCAGAACTGTCTTTGAAATTTCTCTCTTCATGGAATGTGTGCCAGACACCATGGGCTTGTAGATGGAAGATGGATGCCCCACGGTACAGAAGAATATTGGTTGATTTTCCAGGCAGTGAGTAGTCTCTGTCAATTCTAGAGTTTTGAAAGTTGCTTACAATGCACTTCCTGTCTACTTATTTATTACCTTCTGGAGTCTTTCATGGAATTGAAGAATTTATAGTTATAGTTTTCTTTAATTATGGTAAAAAAAGATAAAGTAGATATGAATACCATAACTGTAATTCTTGGTTGATACCTGTTTTATTATATATAATCTTACTATGTTAAATTAAAACCGTTCTTTTCATTTAAGTGGAAAAGGGGAGGTGATGTGGGATTCTTCTCGGTATGCTGTTAATATCATTATTTAAAAGATGCTTTGGTCCTATAGCAGAGATATAAGGAAACAGCTCTAGTGAGGTAAACTGTATTGAATGCTGGGAGAAAGAAGGAGGAGTTTAGAGAAGCCATGGAGCCACTGCTGGAGACACATGTGCTTAAACTTGGCTGATAAAGCACCACCTCATGGTGATGTACAGATTACTAGAGATGGGTTAAATTAAGATGTAAGAGTTATCCAATAAGAAGCTAGAGTTAATGGGTCAAGCAGTGATTTAAATAGTATAGTTTCTGTGTCATTATTTTGGGAGTCTGAGCAGCTGGAAATAAAAATATTAGTTTCCTGTCAATACATTGGAACATGGAATTAGAGGCAATTAAAATCTCTATTTACAGGCCATATTCTCCAAAAATGGTTTCAAAATAAGATATCTCTTACTATCTTTAAGCTGAGTCTTGTGTTATTATTTCAGCAGTTTATATGTACATAATGGCATTGAATATAAATCATACATTCTGTTAACAGCTTAAAGTGGGAAAGAACAAAGAAAACATCATTTTGCCCTGCATATGCAAAAGTGTAGCCATCATAAATCTTAAAAAAGACCTATTTCTTTATTGTATTTTTGTATAATCAGTCTTAATATATTATATAATAGTAAAGCTAATTGTCAAGATTAGTTATGGTTAACATTTGTTCAATGACTTCCTCTAGAATTAAATTCATAATACGAATACATATTTATGAATTCTATGAGCCTTCTTTTCCATACCTGTACCTGTTACTTCTACCTGCATCCAAGTATCATTATTGGATGCTGAAAGATTTCTAGACACCAACCCATTCACAAAACTCTCAACCTACAATTAGTCCTTCCTGGGAAAAGTGCTGGGGTAATAGTGAAATAGAACTTGTGGGAGTGCCCAATGTCTGGTTTAACTAGTGGCCCATGTCACAACAGGGAACCCATACCCAATACTGCCTAGATGGCCAGCAACCTGAGGCTGGATAGCAATGAAATTAATGGAACCAAACATGATTGTCAAATACCAAACCAAACCAAATAAAAAGCAGACAACAACAAAAACCTATGAAATGACTCCTAATGAATTTCTGCTATGTTCATATGGGTGCCTTTTCCAGTCATCATCAGAGTGGCTTCTTATGGTAGCAGGTGGGTTTAGACACAGAGGCCCAAAGGCAGACACTGTGTGGAAAGAGTCTCAGTTGGAAGTCTTTATGAGGTCCCTTCAATTGGAGCCAGGGTGACCTTGAGAATGTGTGTAGAAGGCTAGACTGTAGAACTCAGAGGATAGAGAACACTATATAATCAAATAAACAGGCATCACAGAGACTGTATTGATAAGCATGGGGCCTACATGGGTCTATAACATAACCTCTGTGTATAAGTTATGGCTGCTAGTTTGATGTTTTACTGGGATTCCAAACTGGAGCAGGTGAGTCTTTGACCCTCTTGCCTGATATTGGGACTCCTTTTCTTCTATTGATATCAGGACTTTCACCTTGTCATATTTTATCTTGTTTTGTAATGTTTAATTTTTGTATCTCGGAGGCCTGCTCTTTTTTTTTTTTCTGGAGGGAGACTAGGAGGAATGCTCCCAAGGGAGAGGGGTGATATGGGATTCCCCTCTGTATCTTGTGAAAACCATTGCTTAATAAAGAAATTGCTTTGGGCCTATGATAGAGCTATAGTGGAACAGAGCTAGGCAGAAAAAAAAATTAAATGGAATTTTGGGATAAAGGATGTGGAGTTAGAGAGAAGCCATGTAGCCCCACTGGAGCTGGGTGGAAATTTACCCAGTAAGCCACTACCACATGGCAATCCACAGATGAATGAAGATGTGTTAAATTAATATATAAGAGTTATCCAATAAAAGCTAGAGCTAATGAGCCAAGTTGTGATTTAGTTAATACAGTTTCTATGTGATTATTTCGGGGCTAAGAGGCCAGGAACTAACTAGCAGCCTCCTCCAACTAATCCTGAGAGGGCTTACAAAGAAATTCTAGACACTAATAAACCAAGTTTAGCCACATTTTTTTTTCACAAATGGGCTTTGCTTGCTTTTGGCGCACTGCGGCTCCTTTAAGAGAGGCTTTCCTGAATCAGCAGTAGGAATGAAAAAACCTGAACAGTTTTAAAATGCTGGTTTTCTGGCTGATGCTGCTAGCACAGCCTCTGGCTCTTTCTGAAGAACAAGCATTTGAATGGGTTTTGTGAGAAAGTTCTGTGGCTATTTCCGAAAACTTGGATCAGCTGTGTGCCTAGAGATGGGGCACTGTGCATAGCTCTCAGAGGTGACAAGCAGCTCCACCATGCTGAACTGGGTGGGGCAAGTAGTCAGTGATTTATTTCCCTTGGCAGTGGTGCAGCTTAAATTCATAAGAAGCACCTAGCATTTTAAAAAAATGTTCCTGGGCAGTAAAGAATTGCAGATATACAATAGAACCTATTCAGACATAAAATACTTCTAAATGAGACACAGTGTGTTTAAGATGTACTTAGGCTTGGGAAAGAGACAAAAAAGAGTATAGAGAGTTATGAAAGGAAGTATATGTTTTTTTTTAAAAGCAAAGTCTTTAAAAAGACAGAGTACAGGCAATAATAGATTGAGAAGTAAAAAAG